>NC_090788.1:8630000-8820000 GCF_040054535.1 Antennarius striatus
AATAATAACAATAACAATATATAATGTTTATATATATTATATTACAATATAATATATACAATATAATATATAATTTAATATATTATTATTATTATTATTATTATTATTATTATTATTATTATTATTATTATTATTATTATTATTGTTATTATGGTATAGGTGTTTCAGTTCACATTTTTCCCCTTTAACCTGAGACCTTCATGGTGAGGAGCCACTGTTTTCGACCATCGGAGACCTCAGGTATCAGCTTTTAGTGAACTGCCAGAAGGACACTAGGGATGTGGCTGTGTTAGCTCATTAGGCTCTTCCAGGTTGATCAGATATGTGTTCCATGCTGGGAAAACCCATAAGAACACAGACGTTTTTATTCCGAGTCATCAGTGTTGCGTGAGCGCACTTTCAACTTGCACTTTTAGTGAACATTTGTTTTGTAAGGAAGAGCTGCACAATAAATACAGAAAATGGTTGTCAGTAAATAAGCACCAAATAATTTTTAACTGCTTTTGTCTGCCAGTAGGTGGAATTTGACCTCTGGTCAACGTCCAATATCTTCTTCCTAAAGGCCTAAATGTGGAATTGATACTTTTCATTCTCGTAAGGGGCTGAATTTGTTCTAAACTGCGTTTGAAACCAGCAAACTGGGAAAGTGTGCCACGTCGTATGATTTTGGAATAACAATCGTGGTTGGTTACAAACCCCACTTGCATCTGAAAAGCTATTTTTAGCATAGTGATGCCATTTTCCCCCCATTTATTCCTACCACCAGTTTACTCATTTCTACCACCAGTTCACAACTGTGATTCTTGCATTCCCAGAATACAAAAGGTTTCACTGATTCATCCTTGATTACTGTAAACATGTTGTGCTTAAATAATTACTGAAAGTAAACTGAAATTTTAACAGGATGACGGTAGGAAGACCCTAGCAACAGGGAGAGGAGGAAGAAAGCGTGAGAGTGGGAGGGAGGGAGAAAGATGCAGAACATCAATAAATAATGGCCCCACTGAGGAGGTGGAAATATGGGCCTCGTTATCTTTGCACCGACGCCTTCATTTGCATGTGAGAAAATGAGGCTGCTATGAACTGTAGCACACATACGCACACACACACACACACACACACACACACACACACACACACACACACACACACACACACACACACACACACACACACACACACACACACACACACACACACACACACACACACTGGGTGTACTCACAAACACTCTTGGACCTCGGCTACAGTATATATCCTATTTATAGACTCTGTCATGCTTGTATTTTTTCCTCTTCTTTCTCACACATTCATACTTTTATTATTTTCCTCATTGCAAGTGTCAGTGCAGCGGGTCGGGCCTGTTGTTGTGTGACTGCAAGGCAACGATTAAAATAGTTTGTACAAGACTTAGTTGACTAGGAGAGGTTTGTTAAGGACAGAGAGTGGGATTAGTGCGACAATTTTTTCTTAATCGCATGATGCAAACATGTACAGTGGCCTAGTGGGTATCACTGTTACCTCACAACAAGAATGTCCCAGGTTCAGTTCCCTTCGTGCGGAGTTAATATGTTCTTCCTGAGTCTCCGTGGGGTCTCCTTGGGTTCTCTCGTTTCCTCACACCTCCATCTAGTAGAGGTGAATTGATCACTCCAAATTATCCATAGGTGTGAGCGTGAGTGGGTACTGTTTTTCCATGTGGCCCTGTGATGAAGTGGCGACTTGTCCAGGGTGGCGACTTGTCCAGGGTGTACCCCCGTTCTCGCCTATATCCAGCTGCGGTAGGCTCCAGCGTAAACCATTACCTGTATTTTGGATAAGCAGTTCAAGATGAGATGATCATGATGCTCTCATCTTCAAGATGAATGAATGAATGAAGGATCCTCTGTTACAGCAGTAAATAGTTCTAACAGATTGAGAAGACATGATTTCAGTTAAATGAGTACAGTATTTTCCGCACTATAAGGCGCACCTAGAAGCCTTTAATTTTCTCAATTTCTTAAATCCAATGTGCCTTATATATGAAAAAAGCTTTAAAATAGACCATTCATTGACGATGAGTTCTCAGATGCGTTTTATAATCCAGTACATTTTATAATCCTGTGTACTTTATAATCCAGTGCGCCTTATGTATGATTTTTTTTTTAAATACGTCATTCATTGAAGGTGCGCCTTATAATCCAGTGCGCCTTATAGTGTGGAAAATACTGTACTCTAGAAATGGATTCTTGCACTAAATTAAACTTGACTAACGTGTGAAAAAAATTTTTTATTGTTGCAAAACCACTGATTAACATTAAAATTTGAATTTTGGTATGCATATCTTCTGAGATTTGTAAAAACACACATATCCACATATCATAGAATATCATACAGCTTAAACGTATTTTTTCTTGTCAAAAGCATACCTTAGTTTATATAAAAATCTTTCCCTCCGAACCCATCTGCATCAGGAATATAATCATTTCTCCCAAGAAGGAAGACTCTGACAAAACGCATACAAAATCTAACAATGTTGACATCCTCTAGGCTACAAAGCTTCTTTCAAAAGAGCTTTCTGGCTGAAAGAACTCTATAAAGAACCATACATAGTTGAGGAAACATCTTTTAACCTCTGAATGGTTCCTTGATAGTCTTTTGAGGACGAGTAAGTGCTGCTATTTTTCATCTGATGGCCATTTTCAGAGCATGAGGTTGTGTGACATAAAAAAGCTCACATGACAATTAAAATTGCTATCCAAAGGTCACCCACTAGAAGGTGGAGCAGTCACAACTAAATATGCACCATCTCAATATCCATCACATATTCATAGATGGAGTTGAAGTACATGGCAAATGACAGTTATCTGTAAAAATGTTTGGTTTCCAAATAGAACAGTCTATAGCATTAAAGTATAATGTGACCGTGGAGAAAATTTATGCAACCATCTACAACTTTCAGCTGCATGTGTGCATGCATGTCTGCAAGTTTACTGCCACGGCCTCTGTGTGTGTGTGTGTGTGTGTGTGTGTGTGTGTGTGTGTGCGTGTGCATGTGCGTGTGTGTGTGTGTGTGTGTGTGTGTCCACCCATGCCCGTGTGTTATGCACATTGGCTCTGTTTCTTGTTATCTAGACAAGTCAGCATAAATAAAAGCTGAGGGTGCACAGTGATTTAGTAATTAATATTTTACTCTGTCTGCCACTCTGCCTAGAGACCGAAAGCGACGGGCTGAGACAGAGAGAGAGGGTGAGAGACAATGAGAGGGTTCACACAAAGATGCGAGGAGAGTCGACAAAAGACAGAAAGATTTTGTGTTTGAGCTGCTCAGGATAAACACATAGGGAAGTAATGTGATGTGCATTGTGTAATCAGTGTTGTCTCAGAGGCATCACTGTGGATGGGATGAATACCATCCCCTGCTGAAGACAGAAAGTGTGGCTTTGACAGATCCAGCTGACTCGCTCTCTCTCACTCTCTCCTTCTATCGCTCTCCCGTTCCCTCTCTGCCCCTGCCTATGTCAGAGTGTTGTGACAGGCGAGTTGTCGATGTTGTGGGAGTGGCAGTTTTAAAGTGCTCATTATCCTGTAAGGCTTCATTCTGGGGGTAAACAAAGACTGCTGTAAAATTGCTGCCTGCGCCTCCCGTTGGGTCATATATTCACGTATAGTCAGTGTGAACACATGCAGTGTCTCTAACAGCTACCTTCAGGATTCCTGCTCAACCCTTTGTGAGACCTTGACAAACATTGTGTATGTAGATAAAATATTGCTGCTGATAAACACATAGGGGCACCTCAATGCAACCAATACAGCTGTTGGACTGTCGATGCTAAACAACACTGTAAATAGTAAATATACAGCATAGTGGCAACAATTTATGAAAATGTTCCAGAAACAACTGTTTGTATTACATAACCTTTTAAAAGTGATGGCTTTCCTTTTGAAACAGGATGATGGATGGAATTTTCATCATTGATGGATCAAAGAGATTTTTGACTTGTTGAGATAAAGGCAGTCTTACTTTTAATTGAATGAAAAAAATGGTCAAGGTTGATGAAAATTAATCGCTGAGGTTTTGGAATTAATAAAGTACACAAACAGATGCTGACATAAAGTCAAGGTACAGCCTTATGCTTTTATTATGAAGTGAAAAAGAAGCAACACTTACGCTGTGAGTGAAAATGCGCACAGGATGAAATAAAGTCTCCCTGTTGAAAACAAAAGGTGTCAGAACCACCACACAACAGCAGAGGAGAACCAGAGAGGGAGGGTTGGAGATGCGTGAACGCAGCCCAACAATAATTGGATATGGCAAGGCGCGTTTGTTCAAATCTCCGAATGTTCGTAAGTCGAATGTTCAGAAGTTGAGGACTACCTGTACTGTATATGTGCATGTGCCCTGTAACTGTATACAAGATGAAAAATGCAGTATAGCCAATTAAGCACTATCTAGACTGTTCACCTTGGCATAGATTGACACACTTGGTCTTTGGCCTTACATTATTGTAGCACTTAAAAGGAAGAACATTCAGTTTAGTTATTAAAGTATGGTGCATAAGAGCTTTATGTTGTGTGTGAAGGGACAGTAAATCAGTTGCTACCATGTCTTTGCGTGGTGAAAGTCAGCGACCGCTGTGTGTCCTCCGGGCCTTGAAAGAGAGCCAGGTTCTGGATAGCAACATTATCAGGCAGGTAGCGCCAACTGTTCAGGCAGGTGTTTGCTCTTAAAACAGTATGGTTTTGCAAATAGATCTGTACTGAAATAACCGAAATAACTATCTTGGTGCAGGTTTTTTTCTTCTTTTATATTTCTCTCATCTATCAGCAAGATTTCTTTGCGGATAATGACTTGTTTGAGGAAAGAAAAAAGTCTTAATTGAATGTGTCTTCCACAGGTAACAGGTTCCTGCTGACCTCTTTTGGGGCCCTTTACATCTCTGATGTTCAGAAGGAGGACGCCCTCTCCACATACAGGTGCATCACCAAACATAAGTACAGCGGCGAGACGCGCCAAAGCAATGGAGCAAGGCTCTCCGTAATGGGTGGGTAGCTTTACTGTTGTTGTCAGTCGAGAGACACCTGTGTGACCTTTATCTTTCTGTCTTGACAAAAAATAGAATTGTATTTATTTTTGCTCTTCAGACCCCAATGAGTCCTCACCCACAATCCTGGACAGCTTCCAAGCGGGGGAGGTGTACGCAGGCCAGAGTATCGAACTCCCTTGCACTGCAGGAGGTTACCCAAGCCCCACCGTCCGCTGGCTGAAAGATGGCCGCCCACTGCCCTCAGATGCCCGGTGGACACGGCGTTTGACAGGGCTTACCATCAGTGACCTGAGGCAAGAAGACAGCGGCAGCTACGCGTGCGAGGTTACCAACAGCTTTGGCTCGAAGGAGGTGTCTGGACAACTTCATGTGATAGGTGTTTGAGCACACACACGCACCAACGCACATATTCAAGAGCAGTCTGAGAAGCCACACCGTCTTGTCAGTGAATCAGCCTGACAGACAGACACGGACTCCTCTAACTTTGGTTTGAGGCACACATACTGTATAAGTCACACCTAGAGTGTGTCTGTAACAAACGTGTATGAGCTGTGTGACGCCGCTTCGGATCAGGTCTCAAGAAGAGAGACAGGGCAATAATTCACTGGGACTGAGTCCGTATCACAGCTGCCAGCACGATTCACCATCTCAGGGACGGAGGGTGAGGAAGACAGATAAATACAGGGGGTCACAGAAGGGACACACATCCAGACAGTGCTGGAATGACATTATGTGCAATGTAATAACAAGATAGCGGGCGAGGCGGAGATAAACATAGGTGGTGTAATGTATACAAAGAAACAAAGAGCAAGAGAAGACGAGACAGAGGGAGAGAATAGATCGGCGGTGGGCTTTGCCAATGGGCACATCATGGCAGCCCACTCTGTGACTCTGACAGGGTGAGGGGGGGTTGGGAGGCACAGAGATGCCCCCCAGCACACACCACCAGCTGCCTTATTGCTCACTGACATTTTTGCACACATTCTGTCTCTCTGTCTCACACACACACACACGCACGCACACACACACACACACACACACACGCACGCACGCACGCACACACACACACACACACACACACACACACACACACACACACACACACAACAGATAGACACACTCAACACACAGGAGTGGACAGAAATGTGAAGAGATGTCTCCAGCTGTTTTTTTAATGAGCGCGTCGAACTGATTGAGTCACCGCCACTGATTGTGCTCTACCTCTCTCTCTCTCTCTCTCTCTCTCTCTCTCTCTCTCTCTCTCTCTCTCTCTCTCTCTCTCTCTCTCTCTCTCTCTCTCTCTCTCTCTCTCTCTCTCTCTCTCTCTCTCTCTCTCTCTCTCTCTCTCTCTCTCTCTCTCTCTCTGTCTCTCTCTCTCTCTCTCTCTCTCTCTCTCTCTCTCTCTCTCTCTTTCTCTTTTTCTCTTTCACGTCCATCTCATAATTTGAATACAGTTGAATTATTTGAGTCATTTGCATGGGCATGGGTATCATATACAACAAAATAAAAATTTGAGATTGAAAGAATTTGAAATGTGTTTATGAATATATTAATTTATAACTATTCATGTTTTGCTCATTAACACTGTATACATTTAAATAAGTTAAGGTTATTGAGTGGTATCATATAAAAATAGAAAGTAGGCGGGTAATAGAATATAAGCGCATACTCACATTACATTATTAATTTAATTCACATAGCATTTAAAGAAAAACATGACATAGCGGCAAAACAGATAGAAAATGTATGTTTATGAGTTTTTTAAATAACTACGTGTGTCTCTCTGTCAGATCCACTGCGGGTGACCCTGTCCCCTAAGAATTTGAAAACTGGCATCAGCAGCACATTGTTCTTCACCTGCACCGTGGAGGGTTCTCCAGAATACACCATCAGCTGGTTTAGCAACACAGAGCCCATCGTCCCCGACCAGCACATCTCCATCCAGGGACAACACAATGACACCCTGCAGATCACTGCAGCGCAGAAGTTCCACTCCGGGGCCTACCAGTGCTTCGCCTCCCGAAAGGGCCACACCGCTCAGGACTTCTCCATCATTCTGTTAGAGGGTGTGTGGATGGTCAAAATGTATTTTGTCACATTATTGTATCATATCAATAACAAGAATATATTGTTTATAAATTTTAAGTCTTCACTTTTAGTGTTGACCATTATTCTTTATCTCAATTCTGTTGAATAAATTGAGCGATAATACATTAAACAAGGTGGTAGAAAGAACCTCAACCAAGAATCAGTGCTGTCTTCTCGCATATTCATCTATTTTTCAGCTTTCTCTCTCCATCCTTTGTCTCCTTGCAGATGGTACTCCTCGTATTGTGTCTTCCTTCAGCGAACGAGTGGTGAACCCTGGGGAGCCTTTCTCCCTCATGTGCGCCGCCAAAGGAGCCCCGCCTCCTTCCATTACCTGGACACTGGACGATGAGCCGGTGGTGCGAGACTCCACCTACAAGACCAGCCAGTACACCCTGTCGGACGGCCTGACCGTGTCACATGTCAACGTCAGCAGTCCGCTCATTCGAGATGGAGGAGTGTATCGTTGCGTCGCACGCAACTCGGCCGGTAGCGCCGAGTACCAAGCGCGCATAAACGTAAGAGGTGCCTGTCTGCTTTTCAATATAAATGCACTCTACACCTTACTCTTTACAAATATAGAGCTAGAGAGAGATCAGATTCCAATCACACATAGTCACATATATCATCTGTCTATCGATCTGAATGTTTATCTATCTGTCATATGTCTGTATCTATCTACGTATCTGTCTGTCTGTCTGTCTGTCTGTCTGTCTGCCTGTCTCTATCTATCTATCTATCTATCTATCTATCTATCTATCTATCTATCTATCTATCTATCTATCTATCTATCTATCTATCTATCTATCTATCTATCTATCTATCTATCTATCTATCTATCTATCTATCTATCTATCTATCTATCTATCTATCTATCTATCTATAACACAGTCTCTCAGATACAAAGCATATCTTATTAGTCTACAATCAACAATATCCTCAGTCAGATTTTAGTAAAGGGAGCATAACTAACCTCCCTGTCCACCTGTCAACTTACCCCAATCACTCTATCCCTCAACCTTTATCTCTCCACCTCCTGTCTCCGTGGCTGCTACCCTTACTCTGTCATGACCTCCCTCACCTCATCTGCCTCTCTCCGACCTCTCTCTCTCTCCCTCTCTCTCTATCCTCTCCTTCCATCCCCTCCCTCTCTCCCCTGTGTCTCCAGGTCCACCTCGAATCAGACCCATGCGGGACATCACTGCAGTGGCAGGCAGGAACACCTACATAACATGCCGTGTGATTGGCTACCCATATTACTCCATCAAGTGGCTGAAGGATGGCATGCAGCTGCCTGATAATCATCGTCAAGTGGTTTTTGAGAATGGCACCCTGAGGCTGACGGACGTGCAGAAGGGAGCAGATGAAGGCACCTACTTGTGTAGCGTTCTGATCCAACCCCAGGTGTCAATAAACCAGACCGTTCATGTCACCGTCAAAGGTAAGCTTGAAGAGAAAAATGGATTCAACGCAGTAAAATTGTATGGAGCAACATTTTTGAGTAAAGATACAGGAGATTTATTGATGCAAATCCATACAAGAGGTTGCGGTAAAGAGGGGTGACCCAACTGCCCCATTGGTACGGACTAACCGTATTTTGTCCTGAAGCAGTATTCCTGGGTATTTTTTTGCTCACATCAGTGCAAACAGAAGAAATATACAAAAAAAATACTAATAAAGCAACATGGCCAAATAAGGCAAGTTACCTTCTATGTTTCTTTTTACCCTTGATAGAATAAGATTAGAGATTAGCCATTATCAGAGTACCTACTGAACAGAGACACTAAAATGTACAAGATTACTGCAATGCTTTTTGGCAAAAGTAGATGTTATTTTTGTGGTTCCACCTGACATTTACTTCCGTTGTATTGTGCGTCTGCATTTTGTTTAGAGTGTGAGTGGGCTAACGATAGTACAGGGGCAGCTGCAGAGGTGTTTGAGGGTGTGTGCGTGTGCCTGCTTGTGAGAGTGTCTCTGATTTAATTAGATGAATAATAATGAAGCCTAGATTAAATCCCCCAGATGTCTCAGCTGTAGTACCCCCACCCCAATCTCCATTACTATGGCAACAGAACGACTTCCTCCTGCCAATTGGACTCTAACCAGAGCAGCTATTATGGGCTGCAGAGGATGGGGCTTGCAGAGGGGGGAAAAAGGAGGAGGGGGGCACTGGCCAATGACCTTCTCTCTCAGCATTGCTCCAGATGGCCACACCGCCACTCTTTCACAACTATGGTTGCCTTTATTCCTTTGACTCTCCGCACTCTTCCTCTCTCCCCCAGTGCCGCCCCTCATTCAGCCCTTCGATATCCCCTCTACCTCAGTGGGGAAGCTCATGTACATTGCCTGTGTGGTGTCATCTGGGGACATGCCCATACGCATCACCTGGCACAAAGATGGCCAGCTCATCGTGCCAGGCTCGGCTTCTGGCGTCGGAATAGAGACCAAAGAGTTTATGAGCTCCCTTCAGATTTCCAAGGTGACACTGAAGCACAATGGAAACTACACCTGCATCGCTAGCAATGCCGCCGCCACCGTCAGCTGGGAAAGGCAGCTGATAGTTACCGGTGAGAGACTGAAAAAATAGAGAACGATGAATTAGGTCTGATCAGATGCGATTTTTATTGTACAATTGCACATGAACACTCCCGTTTTGCACTTTTTCCATCATCTCGTAGTCAATAAATTTAGGTTAACATCGTCCTTCTGTTTCTCAGTGCCGCCACGTTTTGTGGTGCAGCCCAACAACCAAGATTGTATCTATGGCAAAGCTGGAGTTCTCAACTGCTCAGTGGAGGGTTACCCACCTCCAAAAGTCATGTGGAAACACGCCAAAGGTAAAGTCTGTACCTCATCTCAACTATTTCTACAGCATCAACATAACAGCATTATGTGAAATACAAAATAATGGAGACACTAACATGCATTTACTTTGTGTTGTGCAGGTGTAGGAAACCCTCAGCAGTACCACCCAGTACCACTAACTGGTCGCATTCAGATCATGTCAAATGGATCTCTGCTCATTCGGCACGTGCTGGAGGATGACCGGGGGTATTACCTCTGCCAGGCCTCCAATGGAGTGGGATCAGACATCAGTAAAAGCATGATCCTCACTGTTAAGAGTAAGTGTCAGCCATTTGCTCTTTAGCTTTAACACACTTCCTTTCATAACTGCATTGCTGCACTGGGCGCAAAACGTATTCAGAGACGATCCTCGGCCTTTAGGAGGGGAGTCAGCTTTTCTAAAATGCACTTTTTGCCTCAGGCCTTTGCAGCCAGGACTGAACAAAACCTCGTCTCCATCCTCCACGTCCTTAGCTGGGGATGTCTTTGCTATTGATCGATGCTCTTCGGATTCCAGTCTGTGTGCTCTTGAATGTTTGAGGGGAAAGAACTGATGAATTAGTGATGAAAACAAACCCGCATGATCCCCTTCAATCAGTAATCTATGACTTAGAAAAGAAAAAGGAAAAAAAAACAGGAGAAGAAGATAAGTACAGACAAGGAAGAGGCAGAGTAGAAAGGCCGGTAGGACCTGAAGCGTAAAATGAAATTAGTGAACAGAAGTGCAGAAATAGAGATGTCTATACATCTGCAATATATTCTAATATATCCAGTATCGTATCCCTGTCCCCCTGTCTCATTAATCCATATTATACCATTCATCATACTGACATATTGTACTTCTGCTCAGTTCCCGCCATGATCACCAGCCACCCTAACACCACCATGGCGAGGAAGGGCCAAACCAAGGAGCTAAATTGCACGGCACGGGGGGAACAGCCCATCATCATCCGCTGGGAGAGAGGAGACACCGTCATCGATGCAGAGAGAAATCCCCGTTACTCCATCACCATCAACAAGAAGGGGGATGAAGTCATCTCCACCCTTAAGGTCAGACACATACAGCACCCAGCAGTCCCTAACCAAGAAGAAAGATTTGATGATATAAAATTAATCACTTGGCGAAAACATTGTCTTGTAAATCATCTTAATTTTTTTTCCTAAAAAATAGTATTTTCCTCAGTTTGAAGAAGATCTTGTTGAATTAAAAGCATAGGTACATTTTTTTGAAACAAGTCCAAATAAAGCAGGATCTTATCTCTCTTGCATTTTTGCATTATTAAGTTAAAAGAGGTTAAAATATATATCCTGTATGTGCAGCTTAGGGCTATAAAAGCCTCAGTTAGCGTAGTTTCATAGAAAAACTGTCTGGCTCTGATAGTATTTAACAAAACCTTCCCTCCAGCGGTCTATGGTTCCCTGATATTTCTAAACATTTGCATTAAAATATAAAGATTTTTTTACTTCAGACAGATCCCACATAACTGTTTCCAGTCTTTATGTTAAGCTAAGCTAACGTCTCTGGTCATAGATTCATATTTAGCGTACAGACACAACAGTGGAATCGATCATCTAACTGTCTGGAAGATGGCGTCAACCTAGTCTTTATGAAAATCAGTTTAGGTGAAATGACTGGCTTCATTTCATATTTCTCCAGGATTGTGAATTGGATTAGATTGATTGGAGATGATTTTCGTGATTTGTTTTCCTGCTATTGTCTCTTTTGAACACGCTGTAATCTTTCTTTGTTTGTGTCAATCTTCACAGCTCAACCCAGCAGAACGAGGGGATTCCGTCTTCTTCTCCTGCCACGCCATCAATTCCTATGGAGAGGGTCGAGGGCTCATCCAACTGACTGTGCAAGGTCTGTCTACCTGCATGTTGCTAATTTGATAACCTGTGGTGTTCCCAGAGAATCCTGTTGAACCAGTCTTCTATCTAAACTGCCACCCCCCCCCAAAAAAACAAAACCCACAGAACCACCAGATCCCCCTGAGCTGGAAGTGAGAGAGGTGAAGGACAGAAGCATGAACCTGCGCTGGATCCAAAGGTTTGATGGCAACAGCATCATCACCAGCTATGACATAGAGTACAAGAACAAGTCAGGTAGGTACCCAGAATTTAAATCCATCTGTCAGATTTCTTTAAGATCCATTCCTAAATGATTTGGAATCTTTTCACATTTAACAGACTCTTGGGATCACATGTACACAACAAGGAACATCTCTCCCACCAACAACCAAGCTAACATTGTGGAGCTGCATCCGGCCTGCGTTTACAGCATCCGCATGTATTCCTACAACAAGATCGGCCGCAGCCTTCCCAGCAAGGAGCTCACAATCAGTACTGAGGAAGCACGTAAGTGGTGTCTGTCTCCACCGCACATCACGCTTGCCTGCTTGTCTGTTTGTACTTTTACTGTCTATGGAAGATTCTCTGAATATTTACATATCATTTGATATGAAATGTTCATCAACAGCTCCTGATGGGCCGCCGATGGATGTAATCCTCCAGCCGATGACCTCGCAGAGCATACGGGTTACATGGAGGGTAAAATGAATACTCTCTGGATTATTATGTAGTGGTTATTTCTGATGATCAGAATTACAGTTCAAACATTTAATGAATGATCACAATTCATATAGACGGGCTTGATAATTTTTAAGTTAAATTCTTAAGATAGAGTTCGAAAAACCTCCTCATGTAACGACAAAGGAAAGAAAAAAGGGCTACTATATTTCTGCTGATTTTTAAGTTTGACGTACACTTTCAAAATTAAAAAGAAATGATCTCCTCACATATGTTTTAGGCCCCTAAGAAGGAGCTGCAGAACGGGGTGATCCGAGGCTACCAGATCGGATATAGAGAGAATGGCCCAGGCAGCAATGGCCAGTACAGCATTGTGGAGATGAAAGCCACGGGGGACAGTGAAGTGTACACATTGGACAACCTGAAGAAGTTTGCCCAGTATGGGGTGGTGGTCCAGGCCTTCAACAGAGCCGGGACGGGGCCATCCAGTACTGAGATCAACGCTACCACATTGGAAGATGGTAGGAGAGTCACAAGAGAAGGATAGAAAAAAAATTGTAGATTACAAAAGAATGTAGGTCTTGAGTGACGAAGACAACTGCTGGTCTGGGAGGACGTGTGGTGGAAAGCGGACAAAAATTTAAACATTCACCAGGCGTGTATCTCTGATTCGTCAGAGACAATTTAAAATGGAGCCACATGCATTAAAAGCATGGCAGACACACCGATAGGTGCAGATGACATACATATGTAGACATACATGCAAGGGTAGACATGAATTTGCAGCACATCCCCCATCCCCATCCTTCTTTGCCTTTAATTAGCACCCTTATTAGGCTGGTAGAGTGCAAGAAGCGAACAGGGAACCCCATTACTCTCTACACGTCTGCCCAATCTGCCTTCTTTTTCTCTTCCTCTCCTTTATCTTGCCATTGGTTCCCCTCTCTTCCTCCTCACCCCTCCACTGTCTGTTTTACATTTTCGTTTTGTTTTTTGTTATTTTTTTCTGACAGTGCTGGTTCTCCATTACAAATGTGAATGTATGGACCTGCTCTAGTCCTTGAAGACGAACATTGTCTTCCATCACATTTCATGTTCAACACCTCACCCTGCCTTCGTCATCTGTATTTTAACCCCTTAAGGTGTATCTGATTTTCCACTCACGCTGCTCCCTTGCATTGCACTTCCTTCCCCCCAATAACTCTCTCTACCCCTCCACTTCTTCTCCTGTCTGCACTCTAAAAGCTAACACTGAACAAGACACTAATTTGAGCTTGTTTGACTGATTTGTTTCCGCAGAGATTGCCTGTAGGGCTGTTGGTGTTGATTACTTATCTTCCTGGATCAGTCAGTTTGTCTTAGCAACAGACAGGACTGTTGAAAAGTAATAAACTACCTTGAAGCTCATATATTTCAACCGTACAGCACTAAGACTACCCCCTGCTCTCTCTAGTGCCCAGCGAACCCCCGCAGAACGTGCGAGCGATCTCTGTGACGTCAGACGAGGCAGTGATCACATGGGCCGAGCCTCCACGGCTGACACTGCACGGTGTGCTTAAAGGCTACCGGGTTGTGTTTTGGTCCCTCTTCCCAGACGGAGGTGGGTGCTGTGGGGGCCAGGCCCAGTGGCCGATGCAGAGTAATTATCACCTCTCTCATTATAAACTTCACTAAGTGACCGACCCATCTTCCCACCCTCCTACCTCTTTGTCAGAATGTGTTGATGTGTGTCTGCACGGTTTTCATGAAGTACCTCTTGTTGCTGTGTGTCCTTGGATTTGTCCGTGTTTGACCTTGTTTCTGTGTCTCTTAGACTCTTGACACTATCAGTGGTGATGGTTGGTGAGATTGCATTACAGTGACCTCTGTTTGCTCCAATGTCTGTTCCAACCTGTGTCCAAATTTTGCATTAGCAAATATGTTTTGTGGGAAATGACGTCTAAATGAATTTATGATTGCGTTAAGGTCGTGTGACGGTTACTAAAAACTGTGGAGTTAGAAAGGACACATCCATTTTTTTCACATTAAACCAAAACTGCCATCTTTTCTCCACACGTGTTGCTTTAGTAGACAAAACCATTGGGATTCAGGATGCAAACCGAAGTCCCTTTTTAAGCAATGGTAATTTTCTATAACCATCAATCCGAGGCATAAATGAAATTCTCTCCAAAACATATTTAACAATGCATAATGGTTGTGTAGAAGTCTATTTGATGGAAGACAGAGTCCAGATTACATTCTGTATTTTCTAAAATGGTTTTCCCATCCCACCCTCTTCAGAGTGGGGAGAGATGCAGAATATCACCACCACCCGTGAGCAGGTGGAGCTGCGAGGGCTGGAGAAGTTCACCAACTACAGTGTTCAGGTGCTGGCCTACACACAAGCTGGAGACGGGGTTCGGAGTAACGTCCTGTACATCCAGACCCGTGAGGACTGTGAGTGTGCACACAGAACGAAACTCGAAATGAGACGTTGTCATCTTGCTTTTGTTCCTAAAAAATAAAGAAAGCATGAGTGTTTTGCATGGCGCATGGGCTAAAGTGGAAGAGGATGAAAGAACATACTTAAAAAAGGCATGGGTTTTATCTCAAACTCATGACAAAAGCCCATTTATGCTGGGGAGCTCCATTAGCAGTGCTAATGAGAATTAAGAGGCTTTGGTTCCACAGCTCAGGGAGGGCTGGTGGGAGACACAAGGGGTGGGGGTGCTCTCTGGGAGCATATAGCATCCTGAAGTCAGCCATCAGACTGGGCCTGCATCCCGTGCACTTCTCCCATTGCCATAGGCATATAGAGATTAACTCCTTTTGGATTAGAAAGATTTAATTTTGTGCTTACACCATCGGAGGCGGGATTACAGCCAGATCCGTGTCTCTTTATTGAGGAGGCAGGGAGGAGGGGCCTGGGGGTTGAAGATTGTAAGATAGTTAAGTGATCACGGCGTCTATATAGACATAATGGAAAGCTATCAACGTGCTTGACTTATGTTCGGTGTGTATTTGTTTGAGTGTATTCTCCCCTCAATATAAGCCCTCCTTGGCACAGCAGTGCATTATGTTTCCATGTTGGGACGTTCACCCAGCACCATTATGCCTGGCTTCCTCGTCATGCTGGCTGTGCATGAGACTCCGTCTGATGGAGATCCAGGCAGATTTTGGTTTCCAAATAGGACTCCGCCCCCATTTTCTCTCCTATTTCCTACTCTTATTTAGACACAGAGATTTGGTTATGATAATAATGCCCTTATCCAGTGCCACCACCACCATAGGGACTCCTATATATAAACTGTATCCATCATTTTTGTCTTTTTCTCACCACAGCATCCCTCTTTCAAAGCCTCCCTTGTTGGTTCTAGTGTGGTTGTGTCGTTTTTCAGCTGCTTTTTTTGTCTTTCACCATGTAATGTGCAGGATGAAGGGGTCGCAGTGCACGGCCTGGTTGAATGACTGGATCAGGGGCCCTCAAATAAAAAGGAAAACAGGGGATTGGATTTAGAGAGCAGGGCCTTCAACTGCAGTTGTGTGGATGTCAAATGAGGCCCACTGCCAAATACAAGTTATATTTATGGCTGGGACTGAATAGGCTCGACACTGTGGATTCCACACTAAGGCCAATGTGACAAAAGAATTATTGTTCACATGTTCAGCGCCCAGTATTCTGATGTGTTTTCATACATGGCGCCGCCATCTAAATCTCTTTTCACACCTTAAAGGGAGTATTAAGTGGCGTATAGTGTCAAACTGAAGTGGCTAACAGAGGATCAGACACTAGTTTAATCTGTGTGTGGGTTTCAGAGTTAAGAGAATGTTGTTTGTAACGGTGTCAGAACTGCTGACCGATGTCTGACTGAACATATGTCACTGCTATCCACCCAAACAGAATTGTTCAAAGTCCTCCAAGAGCAGCTTAGTGCAGGATAAGACTAGCAAGCTGCAAACAAGCCTGCTCACTTTAATGGGCATCCAACACTCAGCATGTATATGCACACACGCACAAAAACCACCATGGAAGCACATGAATTTGACACGTTTGCTGATGCTGCTGTATGTTTTCCAATAGTTCCTGGTCCGCCAGCGGGCATCAAGGCAGTACCCTCCTCTCCGAGCAGTGTGGTTGTGTCGTGGTTGCCTCCTCACAAACCAAACGGTGTTATCCGCAAGTACACCATCTACTGCTCCAGTCCAGGATCTGGACAGCCGGTAGGTCAAGCCCTCATGGACGTGACTCATAAGAGACCAGTAAAAAACAGTCCCAGTGTATTATTGAGTAGATACGAATGAAAAAAAATTAATAATGAAATAAATCCTACTAGTACAAATAATTGATTTGCAACCCGTATTGTTAATTGCATCTGTACGTGTGTGTGTGTGTATGTGTGTGTGTGTGCGCGCGCGCGTGTGTGTGTTGTGTAATGTGTGATGTGTCTCTCTTTCACTGCATTTGCACCATCGCTTTATTTCCTGCCCTCCCAGATGAACAGATGAGGTTGTCTTGGCAACGTGATGAGACGTAGATATGCAAATGAAGGAGAGAACAAGCTCACACATGCACACTGCCGCATAAGAAACACACACACACACACACACACACACACACACACACACACACACACACACACACACACACACACACACGCAAAGACATCACATTTCAACATTTTCTATTTATACATGCATGTGTGGCATTTCGGTTGTGGTTAGGTCATGTGCACACAAACACCAGCACACATTGAAATCTGATATCAGGCTAGAATCTCACTTTCTTATTATTCACAAATACTCCTCCCTCTCTGTGCATGAGTGCCATGTAAATGAGCATGAGCAGAGAGGAGGGAGGGAGGAAGGGAGGGGGAAAGGAGGTTGAGAGAGGAAGCGAAACACCATTAGAGGTGGGGAGAGACCAAGGGGAAATGAGAGAAAAAGAGAGAGATGAGGGGAGCTGAAGAGGGGGAGAGAGAGCGAGAGGCAGGCTGAGAAGAAGGGAGGAGTAGAGGAGGGTATCAGTCACATCGAGATGAGAGTGCTTTTGTCCGTCTTTTCATTATCTCCCTGTATCACTCCCTCGATCACCACAACACCGACGCTATGCTGGAGGAATTTTCGAACGCACCCCATAATGCACATACACCCCCCCCTCCATCCCTCCATCTCTCCATCCTCTCCTCTTCACTGAGCTCGAACTAGAGGGATAGAGGAAAAGAGAGAAAAGCTGGAGGAATTGAAGATGAACACAGAGATGGGCAGATTAAAAATATAGAGCAGAGAAGCGACTTGAGAGAAAACAATGTTTTTTAGTGTGTGTGTGTGTGTGTGTGTGTGTGTGTGTGTGTGTGTGTGAGTATCTTCTTTAAAAAAATTTCATCATGAAATTATGGATTATTTGAGGCCTAAAACATTATTTGCAATTTTTTTCCTCCACGAACCAACAAAATATTCTCCAAAAACACAAAAATTTCACTCTCTCACTCTTGTATTTCTGGATTTGGGATATTTTTCCAATGCTTAGCAGCTTCATGCTTAATTTAAACAAATGTGCCACACTTACAATTCTTGCAGCTTTAAATTTAAACTGTGCTGCACAACAGTTAATGTGTCCTGCAAATAAGATTTTTTTAAAAAGTCCATCAATTGATTGTTACTTAAAGTAGTCGTGTTCCTACTGCAGGATCCAGAAAATGCAAGCAAAAAAAGCAGAGTACAAATAACAATCTAGAGAAACGTTTTCAGATTTAAAGGTGAGATGTACACTTTATACTTACCGACACTTTGGGTTAGTGGCTCGCACCATATTTTATTAACTGTGAATGACAACCAGTATTGTGTTCTGCACAAACTAAGGTGACAAACCAATGCGACAAAACAATCTGAAAACACAGAGCATAACATTCGCTATTTGTGGTCAAGAAAGATTTATTTTGAAGACATCTTGATGTTTAAAGAAACATGAATTAATGTACACTTTCAACAAGCACATAGAGCTGACATAACGTGCAGTAATGAGGAAAGAGATTGCTTGAAAACAGAATTATAGAATCAGTAAAAACAATGCATTTTTCATGCATTCCAGAAGAAAATGACCTTCTTCCGTTCAATTCAGTTTTCTACTGAGGACATTTTGACAGGTTGCAGTGTAAAAAGCGCAGCTGTAAATAGTCCGGTTAATGATGGCTGGTTTCCATTTTACTGCTTTAGCTTCAGGATCTTGTTATTGGACATGCTGGCTCACTGTTACACTGTCACAGCATCCTATGACTCTTGAATTTAACAGTCATCTTTAATCTAATTCTGTGCTTTAGCTACTAGAATATGTCAATATCTTTTGCTGTGAGGTAGGCTGATTTGCCAAGGAGTTTCTGCCATCCTATCCTATCAATGTTTGATCATAATTTGCTGACACTGACATTGTGTGCCCTCTATCCCAGGCACCCAGCGAGTACGAGGCCAACCCAGAGATGCTGTTCTACCGCATCACCCACCTTTCCCGGGGTAAACAGTACCACATCTGGGCTGCGGCTGTGACAACGGCAGGCCGAGGCAACATCAGCTCAAAGGTCACCGTGGAGCCTGCAGGAAAAGGTGAGTCCTCCAGGCGGGCCTGTGGCATAGAAGGGTACCAAAGTTTGTGTAAAGGTTACGAGGAAGAGCATTCAGAAGACAGCCTTGAAACAGCAGCGTGATCGCCTGCACACAGATCACTTCCATTGCTCTCCCTCTGTCTCGCTCCATCTGCTCGCTCTGCTATTGACTGACAGCCGTGGTATTGATTGAGTAGCGGCTGTGTTGCAAGAAATGCTGTTGTTAATTATGTGGTGATGAACAGGCCCTATCCCGTAAAATGACCCCTGGGGAGTTAGATAGTAGGGGAGAATCGATAGAGGGCAGGATGAATGGAGAAAAAATTGAAACTAAGAGGTCAGAGGAGGGGCTGGACTGAAACACTATGATATAGCCCCCCCTGAGCAGTAAGTAAAGGACTTTCCCTTAGGTGAACCAGGTCATTCATTCAGCAAATGGGTGAGAGAGAAAAAAAGACAATCTGAAGAAAGACATCTTTGTAGCAGATATGCTGAAGCAGCTTCATATTTTAACTTTCTGTGTGCTTGTGTGACAAAGGTTAAACTTTTATTATTTTTTTTATTTGTGCAGTTCCAGCAAAGATTCTCTCCTTTGGGGGGAAAGTAACCACACCCTGGATGAAGGAAGTGCGTCTGCCATGCAGCTCAGTGGGAGAACCAGCCCCTACAATTAAATGGACCAAAGACAGGTCAGAGCTCATCATCATCACACACCCACTGATGTGACTCACCAGGACAGATACTGCTGCTGTTGAGAGAAGAAATAAGTCGTCTTAGTCTGAGATTTACATCGATAACCCATGTGTACTTTGTCAGTGAGGACTCTACTGTTCCAGTGACAGCTGACAGCCAACGGCAGATCTTATCCAATGGCACCCTGGTGCTGCGTTCCGTCAAAGCAGAAGATTCTGGGTACTACACCTGTACGGCTACTAATACACTGGGCTTTGACACCATTATAGTCAATCTGGTGGTGCAAGGTAAGACAAATCTGACGGAGCAGTAACATGGCAGATTGTCAAACATTTTGCAGCTCTCAGGACAGATATCTGTAGAGTGAGTGAAACTGTAAATTTATAAACCACGCTGGAATCACAGGGCGTTAAACAAGGAGGGGGATCGAGAAAGTCCAGGACTTTCACTTTAGAAGCTCAACAGCACAAACGAAGTAGGGTTTTGCCGAAGCGAGGGAAAGATCAAATTCACAAAATGTATTTTAACAGATTTATTTTTGGTTAGGTCTGAGAAAGATCTTGATTTCTGTTAGAGATTAATAAAACGTCAGTCCTGACATACTTCTGACACGTTTTAAACCATTCGATATAAACTGTCACAAAAGAATGGGCAACACCTACCCATAATAATGTAACCCGGATACTGTGTGTTTCAAACCAATGAAAGATGTGCTTATTTTGAGATATTTCTGGTTTTGTTGACCCAGTTCCTCCTGATCAGCCCCGTCTGACTGTTTCCACGACCTCCACTTCCTCCATCACTCTGACTTGGATCCCTGGTGACAATGGTGGAAGCTCTATCAGAGGTATATTCCTTGACTTTCTGCCCATGGCATGCAGATCTTGTGAAAAGATATCTTGAACCATTAAGCTTTTGTTTTTGATTTTGTGACAGATCTTTTTGTATTGCACACAACAGTCTGAACAGTGTTTCAGGAAAAGTAGTCAAACCAGACCACGTTGTAGTTGATTGTTGCCCCCTGGTGGTCGACTGATGCAGTAGCAGCACAGATCCTCAACAGTTTTAAATTTTGGGGGGGATTTACATACTTAACATTAGCATACGGCGTGATTCCACAGGGTTTGTGCTGCAGTATTCTGTGGACAACACGGAGGAATGGAGAGATGTGTTCATCAGCTCCACAGAACGATCATTCAGGTTGGACAATCTGCGCTGTGGAACCTGGTACAAGGTTAAGTTGGCCGCAAAGAACAGCGTGGGTTCGGGACGAATCAGTGAGATCATTGAGGCTAAGACCCACGGAAGAGGTGAGGAGTGTGAGCTGAAGCATCGCATTTGCTTTAACATCCTGTTTAATGTTTTTTCCAAGGAAGAATTCATTTATCTTAATGGGAAATTGTACTTCTACTGGAAGCATCCCTTGTAGATTTTTAATCAGGAATAGATCACAAATAAATACAGACATATAGTTTTGCTTTTCTGACATAACCACACTATTTTTCTAACCTCCTGCTGCTTCATGTCTTGCTCCTTACAGAACCAGTATTCAATAAAGAGCAGCCGCTGCTCACCCACATCAACTCCACTCATGCAGGTCTCAACCTGCAGGGCTGGACCAGCGGCGGCTGCCCCATCACTGACATCATGCTGGACTTTAGACCCAAAGGTACTTGGGCCTGGCAAAGCCTCAAGGCCAACTCCACAACTCAGCTGTTCCTCAGCGAGTTGCGTGAGGCCACCTGGTATGAGCTCAAAATGAAGGCCTGCAACAGTGCCGGTTGCGGCAACCAGAGTTCCCAGTTTGCCACCACTGACTACGATGGCAGTAAGTGCCATCCTACGTCTCCGTCTGTCCAGTAGTTTCCTCTCATTTGTTAAGTCTCACACTGAATTTTCCCTGCATCGAATGGTGTTCCTCTTTCTCTCTGCAGGTACAATCCCTCCCATCAAATCAGCTCGTGGGGAGGGAGATGATGTGAAAAAGCTATTCTCCATCGGTTCCCCGGTCATCTTGATTACTCTAGGCGTTGCTTTGCTCTTCATTATCCGCAAGAAACGTAAAGAGAAGAGGCTTAAACGACTTAGAGGTGAGTTTGAGAAAAGAGACTTGGGAGGGTGATCGCTGTGACAAAGAGGGAAACACTGAATTGCTTATTTTCACAGCCAGCCATAAGCTAATTAAGGTGTTGTCTTCTTATAGATGCTAAGAGCCTTGCCGAGATGCTCATCAGGTAAGAGCCAGCTTTCATGACCACATTTTAACATTTCATTCTGTAAGATCAGCCTCACTGTTTTGAAAGCACTTGTTGACACCGGTCTGACTCTGTGTCATTTCCATGTGTGCAGCAAGAACAATCGCAGTATAGACACTCCAGTTAAGGGCCCTCCTCAAGGGCCACGGCTCCATATTGATATCCCACGTGTTCAACTACTCATCGAGGACAAGGAAGGCATCAAACAGATAGGCATGTGGCTGCACAATACCAACAGCAACACAAATCAGTGTCATTTTCAAGAACAGCTCTTGTAAATATTTTGTACCTCCTTTAACAGGGGAGGACAAGGCAGCGGTGCCAGTGACGGACACAGAGTTCAGCCAATCAGTGAATCCCCAGAACTTCTGTACAGGCGTGTCTCTGCACCACCAAGCCCTCATACAGAATTCGGGACCTCTGATTGATATGTCAGACATCCGTCCAGGCACAAGTGAGTTCTTCTCTTTAAAGTAATAAGTTTTACATCTCGTAAATTTATGTAACATGAAATGAGTATTTTATTTCTTACAGAATTAAGTTAAGTATCGAGTCCCCTTAATGATCAATCTATAGGCATACTGTCTTTGTATTGCTGACTACACTCTGATCACTGTCATTTCTCTCAGATCCTGTGTCCAGGAAGAGTATAAAGTCAGCCCACAGCTCCAGAAACAGATATTCCAGTCAGTGGACGCTGAGCCGGCCAAGTCAGAGCCAATCAACCGCCTCAGCTCGAACTCTGACCTCGGACTGGCGGACGATGGGATCTCATGGCATCACTGCTACAGAGAGCGATAGTTACAGCGCCAGCCTCTCACAAGACACAGGTGAGTCCATCCTAGCCTGGACCACTGGCAAAATTTTGCTGTGATTCTCTTTCCATCTTGACACTACAATGCAGTGCTTTAATGTCCACAACCAAATCTGTTGACTTCCTGTGTGGTTTTTGTTTATTCATGTGGGATTAACTGCAAGTGAACTTTATGTGTGGCACATGGGTGGAATCTCACTCTGGATTTTTTTCTTTTTTTTTTCTAGATAAGGGTCGTAACAGCATGGTGTCAACAGAAAGTGCCTCCTCCACATATGAGGAGCTGGCGAGGGCCTACGAGCACGCCAAGCTGGAGGAGCACCTGCAGCACGCCAAGTTCACCATCACAGAGTGTTTCATTTCAGACAGTTCGTCTGACCAGATGACCACAGGTACCAATGACCCGGCAGACAGCATGACATCCCTCAGCACGCCATCTGAACCCGGCATCTGCCGCTTCACTGCCTCGCCACCCAAACCGCAGGACTACGACCGCGGTAAAAACGTGGCTGTGCCCATTCCCCACCGCGCTAACAAGAGTAAGTATGAAAGGATGAGAGCCATGATTGGTAGTTTTACCTTTCTGGTGTGATTGAGTGACACAAGACTGACAGGAAAGTGAGTTAAAATTGGAAAATGTTTTCACAAAAGTGAAACAATAAGGTACCAAGATAATTCTGGAGCAGGAACCAATAGATTTCACTAAACAAATACAAATTCATAGCCTAGAATCTTTCGAAGTTCATATCATACTCTTTCAGTTAATTGCAGAAATTTCAGCAAATAATGCTCCACAAGGACTCAAGTCATCATCTGTTTTGTCTAATATATCCAAGCAATCACACCAATACTTGTTGTAGTTCTAAAAGTTCTGACTCTCCTCTCACCTCTCTCAGGTGAATTCTGCAATCTACCCCTCTACATGAAGACAGACCCATTCTTTCGCAAGCAAGGGGAGTTGCACGACCCATGCCCAGCTGTGCCACCACGGGAAGCCTCGATCCGCAGCCTCACACAGCGGGCGTACCACACCCAGGGCCGACACAAGACTCTCGACCCTGCCAAGCAGCAGGCCCTGACCCTGGGCCACTCCGGGCTGAGCAGTTTGAGCGCTAGCTCGGGCACGGCTACCTTGCCCCAGAGGACTCTCACCATGCCCAGCTCCAACACTGCAGCAACAGCATCCACTTCCAGCACGAGCAGCAACCCCACCAACAGCAACAAGGTCGGGGGCTCGAGAGACTCACTGCTAGAGAGCAGCTCCTCAGCGTTGGGGAGACTGCAGAAACAGAGCGTGGGGGCCTACTCCAAGTCATACACACTGGTGTAGTCTGCTCTCTTGCACAGACTTACATTGCTGTCCCATTTCTCAGCCAGCCCCACTCTGGTACTCTTCAGTCTGGGCCAGAAAGGACATGCAACCATCTTTCTTTCAACCGAACAAATGGTGAACAACACAGCGTTCTGTCTAATTTTCCTCGGGATAGGTGTTCTCCCGGGCAGTACCCAGCTAACCCTACTTTTCATGTTTACCTGGGACTCAGTAAAAGAATTACTAACTCCAACTAACAGTTCCAGCCGGCTAGTGCTGAGCTCCACTCGGTTCTCAGCAAAAAAAAGAAAAAAAGAAAAAAAAAAGGAAATTATTCTGTGGTTATTTGAAAATATTGACTATAATTGGGAAGTTAAATGCTTTGTGTTCATGACAATTAACACTAAGATAGCCAGTACGACGCTGTGTGGCCATCCTAGCTCTCATGCGCACACATACTGTCCTCCCGTTTGAGTATTATTGTCAATTTACAGAAGTTTGAATTAAGTTCCCCTATTCTCTCTGTATTTTCTTTACCCTCTATGTGTCTCGTAAAGGCCCAAAAAGTTATTGGCAGATTTTTCCTTAATTGTCCCTACAAATAAATTATTCAGGCTTCCAATGATGAGAAAAAAATTTATATCACATGTTCTCCACACATCTCTCTTCAGCTGAACAGTAACTAACTTTATAACAAAATCATGACAACCCAAATAAACCAGCTATAATTTCTCACATTACAAATAGAGAATATT
Organism: Antennarius striatus; assembly: GCF_040054535.1. NCBI lineage: Eukaryota > Metazoa > Chordata > Actinopteri > Lophiiformes > Antennariidae > Antennarius > Antennarius striatus. Next base: position 8,654,893 of record NC_090788.1, read on the forward strand.
TGGTATTATAAAGAATTTACATATATATTTCTATGTAGGTATATTACTGACATTTAAGTGAAATTATGACAAAGTATAAATTGTATATACCACAATATTGTGGTAGTAAATACAACCATTTAGTGTTAATGTCAAAATTTAAGAATGAGACAATCTCTCAATCATGCAATTTAAAAAAAAATAGACATTTTAAAAAGGTTGGAATAAAGAAAGAAAAAGTATAGTATATATACAGGATGTTCTATAAGTTTCTGTATGTAGACCAACTTAGAGTGTTTGGCATCTGTATGGACAGAGAGTGGCTCCTCCCGAGCCACATGTTAAGATGTCAAAAGAAAGACAGACTCCTTGGTTCCATTTCTTGAAAACGGAGGCCGGCCGACAGATTACAACCTGTTTGTTTTGCAGCACCAAATTTGCTGAATGTGTACAACGAAACAATCATGTTAAGAATTCTGTAGTACTTTAGTCTGCCTGTGAGGATTGGCTTTATGACTCTATTCAACTTGTTGTAAGCCTGCGTGGTTGGCAAACACAAAAAGATTCACAAACTAAATCACAGAGACAGAGGATCTACAAATAAGTTTTTGTTTGAATGAAATGAAGGCTTCGGTCACGGTAAGGCACCCAACCAACCTCTGAACCAGCCTTAGTGTCACTCGCCTGGTCTTTGCTCTTTCGCAAAATCCCAGTCATGATGTGAATGAAGTCATTTACTATAATGTTGAGCGATGTTATATATCAGGGAGCTCAGTTTTAAAAATTATATAATGTTCACTCAATTGATATGTGTTGTTCCCCTGTCTGAAGTACTGTATATGTCTTTCTTTATCTCCACTCTCCATTTTGCTATAATGTGCATTTACACAAGAACCTATTGGAATGTTTTTAAGCATCTCCACAAGTGTTTTGTGGTTTATATTTATGTATCCATTTTTTTCTTTTTTTTGTTTAGGGGAGGTGGTATCCATCAGCCATTTGATTTTTTTTAATTTAACATTCATTTTTATTTGATTTGAGGTGTTGACTAAAAAATTTGGTTCCCACAAAACACTACTAAAGTAATTGTCTGTTGGAAAAACCTATTCAGACAAGTGAAATCAGGGACTTGTAGCTCTTTTGGTCACACAAACTATAAATGTATATATTCTGGACTGGAGTTAGTCTGTAAACATGAATAATTTGGACTCCCATCCTTTTCAGATGAATTAGAGTAAGACTTTGCCACCTTAAACATACTAGATCCATTGTCTCTACCTTTGTCAGTGTTGTTTATAGATTAAGTCTTGTACATAAACACAGTTTTGTATGAAGAGCTATTTTTCGTCAGAATAAATCAGGGGACACATCAGGGTTGAATGCCCCAATTTCAAAATTGAAATAGTATCATAACTAAAATATTTTACTTCTGAAATGGGCAAAAACATTTTACTTTCCCTTTATGTTTTTGATACTAATTTGTTGAATTTTTATTATTTTTTTGAAGGTCTTTTGATGTTGTCGTTTGTCCTGTTTACTTTTTTATTATCATTATTTTGTATTTCGTTCATCCTCAGAGAAAAAAAAAACATTGCATGCTTGCTAAAAGGGAAAAATCGAAGGAAAAAATGTATGAAAATCAAAAACAAACAAAAAAATGTTGAGGGTATCCAAAACATTTGTTTGAGTTGCTTGTTACGGCAATTGCTTGTGTTCAAAAGTACATTTTCTATGAAAAGAAAACAAAAACTAAAAAGATCATTCTAACACCTTGTGCAATAAAGCTATCTTTCATATGTCACGGCCTCTATCATTCTCAATGGGTTTGTTTGTGTATAATCAAAACATATTTCACATTCCTACTGAATTTATAGATAAACAGATGAAGCAACATTGAAAAAGATTGTTGCAAATATCTATTATAGATTGAATTTACACTAAAACCAACATTTATATTTAGATCTAAACAAAAAATATGCTGAAAAAATTTTTTTTATAAGAGAATGGACAAAATTTGCAGTACAGACTTTCTGTTTATTAATCCGAAGCCAAATCACCATTGACATTACCATTTCACTTCACAGACCTTTGTCTATTCATTGCAAAACGCAAAACAAAAACTGAATATGTTGTTTCCTCTCCACTCATCATAGTGCCAGCATGCCTTATTGCTGTCCCAGCAGGTTCACCACCACTCACCACTTCATTGTTCCAACCTGAGAGGACAAATCCTGCAGCACTGAAAGCAGACCCAGGGTTCCAGGGCAACACTATAAAGTCCATTTAAGGGCAAGAGCTGGTGAACTGGTGGAGTGCTTGACTACATTATTGTTGGATAAACGAGTCCTTTTTTCCTCTGAAAGACAAACAGTGAAGCCCAGAGAAAGGCAGTTGCCTGCATCACAAAGGATCCATGCAGCAGCAAAGCGAACAGTTACCTGTTCTCACACACAAATCAGCACTTCCTGGAGGACCTTCAGGCTTTGTGAGGCTTTGCCACCATTTGCATTGCAGCAAATTAATCTGCCCCTTCAACCGATTAAGAAGAAGAGAAACAACCAATTTGCATGATGGCAATTACAGTAATGCTTTTCAATATGTAAGTCTTCATAACATCTTACCCTGTGATCCTTGCAAATATACAGCATCATATTTATCTATTTAAATGTCTTTTCAGTGGTGGCTGTGGAATAATAAATGTTGCATATAAGTCAGCAAAGTATAACAGTGAACAATAAGTATGGCTCAGCATTTTAACATGAAAGCACATCCACATTTGTGGCGAATGTACAGGAAGTAAGGGGGTCACCTGACCTGAGCAGCTAATGAATGCTCATGCTTTCTAAAATCTACAATTACTCTCATCCTACATAGCTGCAACAGAGCATGATGGGGCTTTTGGGCTCACCTTTGCAAGCAAAAGTTTCCAAGCAAAAGTTGCAGGAGCGAGATTAGTGCTGGCTCATGCAGCTACTGTACTTCATGTGGGTTGTGATTAGACACCTACAAATAGTACCGCTTAGGGACATAATATGTTTCTTGGTGTGTTGTTTAACCTGTATTATGGCTTACTTGTAGTGACCTTTAAAAAATCATATAACTCTTTTTAATCTTTCTGCCTCATTCTAGACACTATTGCCTGCTCTTTCTATTAGAAATGCAGAGACAGTAGAACCAACTGCTCTCTCTGTTGTTTGCATCATGCTGTTTAATGTCGTTGTGGCTGAAGTTTTTATTTTTTGTTTTGTTTTATATAGTTACCTTATCCAACATAGTGCACTGAAAAATCCAGGTGTAAACTGTTTAAACAATTCACTACTCAGCAAGCATAAAATGAACTCCCATTTCTCTCATAGTGTAGGTCCACAGAGAAAAAGAGCTAGGCTGTTTATGTTTACTTAGCTGTAGCTATAAGAAACATTACTGATCAAAAGCAACATCGTAGTGTTGCTGTAATTATTAAAGGTTGTGTTTTATTATTAGTAGGCTGGATTTGCTGTATGGATCATTATGGTTTTAATATCAATTAACTTTTATGTGTATAGCGCTTAATCCTCAGATATTTCAAAGCGCTTTAACAGAGAGAGAAACCTAACAGAAGCCTCCAGGTATGGAATGCACTACAAAAGTACTTTGAAACGTAGGCTATCCATACACTTGCTTATCTTTCATTTATGATGTCACGCCAAACTGAAATAGAAAACATATTGGAAGAACTATGGTCTAGGAAACAAACGGCTGTGAGAGGAAATCACCCATTGTGTGTCTGAATATTAGTCATGGGACAACTTATCAGACACCCAAAGAACTCAAAAGTTGTAACTTAAATTTAAAGACAAGAAAGGGAAAGAGATAAATGAGGAACTGGACAGAGTAACATGAGGTTTTGCTCTTAGACCCACTCCTACTTCTCTGCAGCCACAAGATGGCGTTATAATACAGTATTAAGCTGACCACTCCATCCGCATGGGTTAACAGAAATGTTCTATCAAAAGAGTGCAGTCAGTCATGACTGGTATGCTGTGAATAATTGATGCCCTTTGGAGTCACCTCGACCAATGTGTTCCGCTACAGCTGCTTGTCATCCCATCATTTGTAGGATGCATCATGTGCAGCTGACAAAAGGAAAACGGGGCAGGTTTTGTTTAGGTTGAGATGATCACTGTGAAGAAAAGGTTATGTTTATGCCTCTGGACCCCATTGTGATAATATTAGTGTAGCTCCTATTGTGTGGATTCATGATCTAAAAATCAATTTCCAAAAGTCACATTCCAATCCAACTTCACAGTATTACACATTGTGAAGTCAATCTATGGAGGTTCGTCTCAAAAGGCTGAATGAAAGACACAAAGACATGCACCACGAGTAAGCTGAGGACAATTTTACAAGATTTAATTTATTAACTATTATACAGTTCACATAAGGCCTTCATTTTCACTTTTCTCAGTCAGACAAATTTCAAGGGTTGCGCTTGATGCTCAGTACATAAAGTTTCACATTTCAGCTAATTCACTTTAGTATCCGTTTTCTTCTCACACTAATTTAATGTTTTAAAACAGGTAGAGGTTTTCATCCTTCTCCTTCGGTGTTTTTTTAAATCATGCACTAACGTAAGTGGCCTTGCACCGTTCACAAAAATGGTAAAAATGGACTTTCAGTCATTGAAATACACACTAGAAATGTTTTCTACCATTGACTAAAGGGTGATATTCCCCAACATACAAATAAACAACCATTATAGAGGAGTATGCACTCACTTTTTGTTGACTGTCTGGTAGATTTGCCATGTTTGCAACCAGACGTGATACAGAAAGCTGAATATACTCCCAAGAATCCGATGGGTTAATTGTTTATTTGGTCTAATGATACGGTTTACAGCTGATTGGTTTGAAGAGAAACCTCATCTCAGTCCGATGAACACATGAAATGACTGACTTTCCAAAACTGCAACTCCGTAAGTACCGGTAACGATGATTCCTATTACTAAAAGATCGACCATCATCCACAACTAATGTCTGGGGGGTCAGTTTTTACTTGTTCCTTCAGAAAAAAAAGTATCTTCTCCTAATTTTAATGTTTAAAATCATTTGATGTTCACTAACTCAAAAATTATCCTTTTTGTTTTCAATGACAAGTGAGAACATGAAGCACAAAACTAATTCACTAAAGCAGGTAAATGGTCAGTTTGGATTCCTGGAAGTATGGCGTTAACAAACATTTAGCTTCTACTGATCATCTGTGTATTGGGACGAGCAGTAAACGTTTGTTGCGGATACAGGACCTTCAGACTGAGACGTCCTTCATGAGAAAACCAAACTTCCACTGTCACCAGATAGAAACGTAGAGTTAAAGTAGAACTAGTGCCGTGTTCCCAATCACATTCCCTTCAGTCTGTATATTTAAATATATTTTACTGCATTCGCACATACTCCTGTAGTTTCACCAGTGTAGCGTTGTCTCAAATTTATTTCAAGTGGCCACCAAGTGATTTGACCACATCTATTACATCACTTTAAAACTATCTACCAGCTTTATGATTTAACTATAATAAACAGCTTGATTACTATTTTTTTTCGTTCTCTGCTCCAGCAGTCGCTTTCCCTGCGTCAATTTTCACAGAATTGACCGAGTTAGGAAGCCCAGACCCTTCTCACTACATACAAAAATGGTGACTGTTCCCCTTAATTTTGACTATGTCATCCGATGCTTATGTTACACTCCACTTTGGCATACTGTACTTTGTTGTGTAGACAAACTAATACACTCGAGCTAACAAATTTGAGTATGGACGTAAGCGATTTGGGACACAAGTCAGGTTACAGATTCAAGAACAGAAAAACGTCTCCTGTGCTCATCTGATTTCGGGCAAACTCTTCCTTTATATAATGGTCTTATGATTCATTCTTTCCTAAACTTCCACCAACAGCTAGAAAGTGGACAAAGAAAATTATTCACATGGCTGGATGAATGAGGAACATGTGTGGATTCAGATTTCCTATCACCCTAAAATGGACCTCTGGATCAGCTTAAAACAACTCAAGTTTTTACAAAAGACCTTGTTTCACAAGCCTGCACTAATGCCACACTCAAGACTACTAAACAAACATGAACAATTAATCAATGTGGCTCTTCTTCTAATGTAACACTACACTATCAAAAAGTGCTTCAGGTAAGTTTGTGGATAAACAAAAAGTTTTTATGTAAACAAGGTTTGATCTGCCATAGCTCTGTTGAGTCAATGGGTATGGCTGTTTGAGCGGTGAAATTAAAAACACTCAACGAAAACAGTATGTCAACAAACAAAAACCCCTTTCAAGGGTAAAATAACAGTGATCATTAAAGTGCATCCCTGGATGTGAACCCCCCCACCCCCTCCTTCCTTCCCTCCCTCCCTCCCTCCCTCCCCATGCTGATCTCTCAAGTAGAGCCGATGAGAGAAACCCCAAAGGCAAGCAGAAGAACCTCTGCTGTGTGGAGCCAACTGCTGCCCAAAGGACCTACAGACGAACAGTCAAAAAAAAATCCAGTGGTAGTACTTTCATGAGGAAAAAAATTAATCAGTTTTACATTGATAAAAACATGGTGACCACAAAACAATTCTTCCAGCTTGTCATAGAGGTTTCTATATCTTGATAGTGTAGGATAAGAGGTGGCTGTTGACAGGAGTAGTTTGTCCTCTGTTTCTGACCTAATGTCAGATCCCAGGGATTCCGAGGGTGGTAGAAGTCGCTGATAATGGTAGCCCGCCCCGATGCAAACAAGACACAAACAGCAGGCTGGGTAGTTTTTCACATAATTCCCATCTCGTCTCTTCATTTAGGTTGTCCATGATCAAAATTGTCATGTGCAAGTTGCACATGTTTTGCTTCTGTGTGTTGGTGATAAGGTCCAGCATCATCATGGGCACACATGGTTTCACTGTTTCTCACAGTGTCTCTTGTTCTGCAGGAGAATGGTGGGAGTGGGGGTGCTGGTGGAGGGGAGGAAGCAGAGACTGAAGGGGAGACTGGGGAGTGGTGGGTGGGGATTGCTGCAGGGGGCTGAAGTGTGTGGTGGTGTGCGGAGGAGAGGAGCGGTAGCAAGAGTAAGCAGAGCTTCCACTGAGGGTGGTAGTGGGTGAGGCCGGGAGCCCTGCCAAGCCAGTGGGGGAGTCAAGGAGGGGCTGGTTGTAAAAGAAGAATGCACACTGGTGGATGAAGGTCTCGATGATTGTCTGGTAGGTGCGTGTGGCAGTGAGGGCATCCATAGTGGTAAAGTCAGGCCTCATGAGGGTAGGCCAGAAACAGATGGACAAGTTTTCACTGGTCATCAAATTCAACCTGTTCAGCTGGCTCACCCTAGGGAAATTCACAAATAGGAACCAATTCAATCACATTTTATTTATACTGTGCAAATAAACAGTCTAATACAAGATGTAATCAAATGCGCAAAAGCACATAGAGGAGCAGACGGGGAACTTACTTGTGTAAGTGGCTCAGTACATACTTGAAGACATCATAATTCTCCCTGGGGAATCTCCTCAGGACATCCTTCATGGTATATAACCTCTGTTCTCTGTCATTGATTTCTGCACAAGCAGAGAGGATTCATCATTAAAACCGAAATATCGTCATGGCATACAATAATTTTGAAATAATATCTGTCTACAGTAGCAGGAAAATTAGTCAAGCTTTATTCAGGGCTGTCAAACGCTACCCTACCCTCTTCCCTCCTACTATAAAAATCTTTTATTGTTCCAGTAAAGACCCTCCCAGCCCAGTGGTGTTTGCTTACTGAAAGCATCCAACAGGTCCACCTGCAGAGCACAAGGCACCAGGGGCTCAGGCAGCTCAGAAAAGAAGCTTTTGAGGGCTCCAGCCACAGTGTTTATGGAGAAGTCTTTCTCCACCAGGTCTAATCCGTGGTCTGCACACATGACAATGAGAGGATTAAACAAATAACAGAAAACAAGCCTATCCCTATCTGCCGTCATCAGGACTGAACAATCGGTCCCATGTCACTTGCTTTGAGAAGTGTGTTTCTGTTAATTAAACAGCAATATATGGAACATCCAGCTCCAACAAGTCTGATGCTCACCCTGTTCAAACTGCCTCTGCATGCTTTCCATCTCTGACTTGTTGCCGCTTACACGATACAAACCCTCGGTGTTCAGGCCTGAGGAAACAAACATACAGTGATCAGGATCGCCCGTCAAAGATGCATTTCATTATTCAAGGTTATTACTTTTATGGTGAATAGAAAATAGCAACGTGATTAATGACTGGCTCATCAAATATCGCCGAGGGTAATGTTAGAAACATTAGATAAGAAAGAGAGCATCCATTATCCAAGGTTCCACTAGTTAACTGGTATCAGTACTATCTCACAACCCTTTCACAATAAGAGTCGAGTCACTGGTCAAAATTCATGAGAAGCAACCAGCTATTAGACACATAAAGGAGAATAGGGTGGCCAAAATGTATGAGTAACTACTGAAAAGCAACAGCAAACAATATTTGAGTTGTGGGTCAGAAACCTTCATCAATACCACTCACAGAAAGTGCCTGAGAGGAGCAGACTTAGGTGGGGAGGTCAACAATGAAGTGATGAACTATATTTTCTACTACAACTAGACTATAACTTCATATTCATATAACATTTCAGTTCAAAAAATTGTTTTTAAAACATACCTGTTGTCTCAATGAAGCGGACACACTTCTCAATAAACAATGGGATAGGTCTGTCTGGGGACACCACATTCGTGAGGGGGACTCCAAAGTAATTGCTTTCTGGGGGTTTTGGAATAGATGGGCGGGGCTTTGGTCTTGTTTTCTACACAAAGTCACAGAAGACAAAAACAGAAATTTAAGAGATTGTAAATATGTAAAGGAAATTATACAATTTTCTTAAAAAAAGGTTGAATACACAAACCTTAGCTGTTCGACGAAGACTCTTCAGTATGTTCCTCTTTTTTGGGTCTTCACTCTCTTCATTAACAAGACTTTCACCTTTCAGTGTCCCAAAGTCATCTTCTTTAGACTTTGGAAGTGCCCCCATCTCATCATCGCTGCCAATGAAGCTCGTTCGAAAGCTGCTGAACTTGCCGAGCCGTTTGGAGCGGTCACGGTAAAGACGGGGCTTCACCCCCACTGCAGAGAACTTCCTCCTTCGCTCCAGGGAGCTGCTGTCAGCTTCACTGTCTGAGCCATTTCCATTGGAGTGCATCCTGTTGGAGTTGCGTATGGTGATGATTTTGCCTTGTGTGCTGTCATGTGGCACTGAGTAGATGATCTCTTCATTGCTTGGGCGGGGTTTTGAAACAGCGTCAATGGGTTCAGCATAGTCTGAAGGATCATAGCCCACATCACCACTAGGAACCCAGGTGACAGCCGATGGTAGGGAGCGACGATGGCCCAGTGTATCAATGTATGGGTTACGGCTCACCTTCCGGAAGTCAAAAGTGACACCAGGTTTAACTCTCACTTGGGGGGGTACTTTGTTGTTGAGTTTGTTCTCAAAGTCCCTGATATCAGAGATGACAGAAATATCACTGGAATCTAAGTCAGGCAGGTTGAAGCCCCCACTGTGAGAAGTGAGAGTTCCATCATAGTAGGGTGGTGATGGCTCCACGTCATCCTCTGAATCCAGGAACATGGTGACAGGACTGGGAGAACTACAACGTGGAGAGTACACATTTTCATTTGTGCACGCTTCAGCAACATTATCATACATGTGTGTGGCCTCCACAATGTTGCGCTTTTCTACCACCTCCATCAGAAAAGAATGGAACATCTCTATCCTGTGCAAGCCTCCTACCACGCCCCCGGAACCGCAAATCAGAGTATTAAAGCGACCCTCGATCTCATGGGCCAGCTCCTCCCCTTGAATCATTTGTTCACAGGCAAAGTCGCTGTCGGTCAGCTCTGCCTGGCTGTCTCCAACTGCCAATAGCTGAACCGGGATGATATCCTGAACCTCACACAAAAAGGCACACAGGGTCTCCAGGGAGGCTTTTCGGGAGGCAGAGTACACTGCGATATAGCCGTGTACTAACCTACTCTTACGCAAAGTAAATGAGGCGTGGTATGAGAGCAGGGAGAGCTCTATAGCCAACTTGTGTCCACCGACAGTCTGCTCTAGCAATACAGAAGTACCGCTATTGGACATGGGCCTGCAGTGCTGATGCATAAGGAAAGGGGACAGGAGCTGTTCAATGTCATAGGAGTCTCCACACATTAAGCACATGACAATACGAAGGTCTGCCTCTTGAACTGCCTGATGAAGAGAGTCTCTGAGACCTGGGAGTTCAGGGAGGAGTGGTGGTGAGCTGCTACTAAATGATGTGCTTCTCCTGATATCAAGAAGGCCCCTCAACACCTGGTTGATCTGGGTTTCATTAACATTATGACCATAACCGACACCTGGGGAAGCAGGGTCTAAAAAGCTACACTGCAGTCTCCTTGCAACTTGCTGTCCCTGTGTTATCAGGTTTAAGGCAGTTTCTCCTCCTATATCCACATATGATCCCACGCCCCTTTTTGTGACTAAAAGCAGTGATGTTGGCAGCTGTGCCAGCTGGCTGTCCCGTCGACCTAAAGTTGATTCCCTAATTCTCTCAAGGCTTTCAACAATGTAAGAGAGGGACTCTTTTGAATTATAGAGACACAGACAACCGTGAGGTGTGAAAGTGGGGGTATGGAAGGAATTGACTGGAAGACGAACGTTTCCCTCAATAGGCCGAAGGGTCAATTCATACATTTTCCCATCTAACACATACCAGTCATCATTTGTGCAAAGAGTTCTAATCTCATTTGCAAATTCTCTGGCCAGTCCATCTTTACCTAGTATGACAAGGTTAATTCTGTCAGCCTTGGTATCTCCAAAATGAGCTTTCACATCTAAGAAGGGATAGCACATGGGGAAACGGGAAACTAAGATTTGTTCGATCTTAAAATCTCCACAGTGAGGACTGCTAGGACAGGTCTCCTTGGTAGGGTGATAGACAAAGTGGATATGCTTCAATACCAGGGCATCTCTTTCAGCGGGAAGCTTTTGTAATGCCTTAAACCTCTGTTCCTCCCCAAGAACCTCCTGAATTGCCCCCATCTTCTCTTTGCTTGGCTTGGCATCCACCTCAAGCTCATAAAACAGCTCAGAGTACTCCAGTAAGAGCTCCTGGAAGTCTTCTTTAGCACGGTCAATAGTCTCCTTTTGATGACGGTTGTAAAGATCCAAGTACTCTGGTTCCTCAAGCCACTGGTAGAACTCTTCATTCATGATGAAGCTGCGTGCCTCCTCCCAAGGTTTACCAGGTGTAACAAAAGGAGAGGAAGCTAACTTCTGTTTAAACTCCAGCCTTATCTCTGCTCGTCTGCACTCGTTTCGCAGATGTTCTAGGTGGGCGTTAAATATTTCCTCTGCCTCAGCCGTCTCCAGAAGGTCTGAAGGAATTCGCTCATCTTCCATGTTATCAATGTGAGACGTATCCTCCCATGGTGAGTCCTCCAGAACAACAAACCAGTGAGCAAAGTGTTGCTTCGATTCCAGGACTTTTTGTACGCCAGACCAGCTCAGTTGATCTATCTCATCGAGGTCAGGTACCAATGAACTAAGTGCTAAGGGAAGAGTGCTTAAATATATTTTGCGACGCCTCTCAATATGTTCCTGTTTCAGACGGTATACATGCTGTTGAAAAAGCTTCTTGCATTTAGCTGTTCCCTCCAAGAAGACGTATTCTTTGTATTCTGGGGACGTGTTCATACGTTGACTGGTGTTTAACCATGTTTCATTATGATTTTTCACTATACGATTGATTAGCCATTCATAACGATCCTTTGCAGATGCGATCTGCTGACTCTGGAGCTTCAGGGCCTCAAAATAAGGAATTATCTTGGGCTTGCCTCTGCTCTTGTCAATAAGTTGAACTAAAGTGAGAAAGGCAAGATCCACATTTATATTTGAGCGTGCAGAAGTCTCAACTACCGCTAAGCTCTTTTTTGTGATCGCAAAAGTATGTGCATCTTTAATGTAGCGTTCAACTCCTTCATCACATTTGGTGAGGACCAACACAATGGGCTTCTTGGTCTTGCTTAGCTGACTGTACAGGTTTGAGACAAATTTCAGCTGGTCATCAAAGTTGCGATTCATGCCCCGGCTGACATCAACACATAGAAGGAAGCCATCAACCTGCAGCTTGCCCTCGGGCATTTGTTTTTGCTCAAAGTCTTGCTCCAAGCCAAGCTGATCTGTGCAGAAGTACATGAGCTTCTCTGCTGAAGCCAGCTTGGTTGCAGCTGCCCTTTTGATGTAGGGCTGCATAGCAGTGCTACGGTGTGGCTGAAATGTCTGGTCATCAATGAATTCTGTTTGCTCGACAACATGCATCCTGCACTCTGGCCCCTCCTCCAGCAGCCGTGACACCTCTCCCCAAAAAAGAAAGTGATCATTATTAACCACTCTTCCTCCAAAGTCACTGGTGCTTAAAACTGAAGTGTGGTCCAGGTAGAAGTCATCAGCGCTAGGTCGCACATATCTATTACATAAGCAGGACTTTCCAACCCCACATTGTCCTTTCTCTTTCTCTGTTCCTGACAATCCCACCACAATGAGGTTGTAAATGGGCGATCGAGCATCTTGCTTTTTTGCCATCATAGCCTGCTGAAGCTCATCCTGCCATAAACAGGCACTGTACAAAAGATGTCACTTGAGTCTTTGTCCATACAGTTGCTGATCCGCAATGGACACCAGATTTGACCGTCTTCACTGGACTTCAATTTTTGTTAACTAGCAGTGCAGTAATAAGAGATTAGGGTTCATTCATTTATTCTGTCGGCATTAGATCCTGCCAAAAAAAACACACACAAAAAATAATTAAGACAAACTAAGCAATCAAGAAAAACAATTAAACTTGAACAATTAAAAAAATTGTAAAACTACAAGGAGGCAAACCAGAAGATGAACATTTTGTTAAAACATACCTCTCACTATAACAGATCTATTACTATGTGTTATTTTGCAAAAAAAAAATAAAATTGTTAAAATATCTGTTAGGTGTTTCATATTGCTATCCTAGGTGATGAATACCAAAGATTGAGAAAAGGAGAACATCAACAGGCCTATGTCTGAGCCTGTTTCCTAGTTTATCAAATGATACTGACTGAATGAAACCTTTTATTAGCACAGGTCGGGTGTAATGTTTAAGAACAATAAATGATTGAACTTTGATTATGACTACAACAGCTTTTTTAGGGTGTAACTGCTGTACTCCATCATGTCTATGGCCTTGATCATGTATGAGGTCTGATCATTTATCAAAGACAATTATTATAGCACATGTAACTGCATAAATATTAATGAACAGAAACCAAGTTTGTACCCAAAAATCCTGTAATATCTGGCATCATATCTAAACATGGGCATAATGAGATAGTGTTAGAGACCCCGCAATGTTGACCAGCACCAAACTAAGCAATTTAAAATGAAGAACCACACATGTATCTCTAAATTTCATCCAGACATATTCCTAATTATCGGACAAAAGCCATCAACAACTGATTACTGAACTAAGGTCCAGATACATGTATAGTCTGTCTATGCTGATGGACACACCACTTTCTCAATGTTTAAAAATATCAAGTGATATACAGTATAGTGTATATCCATCATTTTAGCATTTATTCATATTAATATCACCAATGCAATTCTGAATTATCAGATCACAACTTCAAAATGTCCCACCTGGGGTGAATAATTTTGTATATACTGTATATATATTAAAAAAAGGGGGGGGGCGGCAGTGGCTCAGTAATAGAGTGTGTGGTAGAACAGGTCGTCCAATGTTTCAAAGATTGGCGGTTTGATTCCCACTCCCGCACAAAGGAACACCCAGCGGTCAGTTGACAGTGGGGGGTGTCTGCTCCCCTCCGGAGCACTGCCGAGGCGCCCTTGAGCAAGGCGCCGTCCCCCTTACAAGTTGCTCATTTGGGGCACAACACAAAGGAGCTGCCCGTCACTCTACCTCCCCTACATGCGTACAGGCCCCATGTGTGTGTGTGTTTGTGTGTTCAGGGCCTGTACACACATATATATGCATGGTTTGAACTAACTAGAGTGTGCCACTAATTTCCCTGCGGGGATTATAATCAGTATATATATATATATAATTTTTTTTTATCTTTTTTTTTTTTAAAAGATGATCAAACCCCTTGGATTTCCCATAAGCATGACATGATTCAAACTGGAGTCACACATCAGGACAATCATAGTCTGTCCTGTCACATGAAGTGACCACACGTCAGAAGCCAACAGCCCTGGCGGGGTCAAAAACACCCATGGGCAGCCCACACAGCTGAATTAGGCCTGACCCCCCCCCCCCCCCACACACACACACACACACACACAGCAAAAAAATGGACAGATAAAAAAACAAACAGCACAAATTACTAAAAAGCATGCTCCAGCGATTTCAACTACACGACCTACTTACTTCCTTACTTAGATAGGATTTTGTAAGGCTACATGTTTTGCACAGGATTAACAGTGAACGTGGGCTTCAGGGCGCACACAGTGGGGCTGACCACGCCAGGCCTGATGCTGTTCAATAATGAAATTGCAGAGGAGAGACCTGGGATAGCCAGACCTCCTCCATCCACATAAGCAGACGACGCTTGCATGTATTTACCCAGCTGTCTAGGGTGTAGCACTGGGACACATCCCATAAACACGGAGGGAGAATGAAGAGAAAGAAAGGTACATACCATCGCATTTCTCCCTTTCTCCTCTCGCATCTGTCAGGCCGGCGCTTGCCGCAGCCCTCGCCGCCTGATGTGAAGACGGGCAAAGCCGCAATAAATGCCGTCTCAATTCACAGATCAGACCGATGATGCTATAACATGAGCAATGGGGTAGATTGATTTACATTACCCATGCCTGGATTCTGTCATTTCGCTTCACTGTTTTCGCTGCAATTTAAACCACAGAGATGGAAGAAATTAATATCCCGAGTGATCACAGAATAATCCAGACCTGCCTTTTTCTCGTGAGAAATTCAGGCGTTTAAATCACTGTTTAGTCGTCTTCCTCTCTGTTCACCACGTTGCTTTTTCAATAATTATTCTGTCCATTGTTGTGGCCACATAATGCTGGGCTAGTCGCTCACACGAGACAACGGGGAGTTCGTTGCGATCGCCGTGCTGCTTCGTCTCAAATCTGCTTCTCCTGCAACAAAATGTGTTCATGTCCGAGTCAATTTACGCGCAGGTTGCGCGTGTGAAATGAGGTGTTTCAGACGGCTTTCCGATAATGGCGGCGGCCCTCCTTCCCCGGACCTCGTTCTCCTCTTCTTTTCTTTGGAAAAAAAGGGAGCTGTGGAGACAGAAGCAGCGCAGAGAGGGACTCACCCAGCGGCGCCCTCACACAACTGCAGCAGCTCGGCCCTGTGCCGCTGCCTCACCAGCGAGCTGCGTGCGCCGGCCTCGTTACTCCAAAGTAATCCATTCCTTTGTGGGCACAAAGCAGCCACGGCCACGCGTGTATTTCACCCAGGAAAGACAAACAGAAGAGGTTGTACTTGGCTCCGTTTATTGCAATTCTCTGTCATTATTGAGGAAAAAGTGATATTTTTTGGATTGGAAAAATAAGTAAATGTTCTAAAACAGCGCTCCAGTGGAAGATGTGTAATGTGTAGATAAATGTAATGACTTTTTTTTTTTTTTTAAAGTTTTGTTTGCGTTAAATTCTAGAATTAAATACTGCCACTCATTTTACTTTAAGGTTTTATGTTGTAATATATTATAATAAAATGAGCTAGAAATCATGTACAGTAAAATAAAACTAAACAGTAAAGGTTTCCATAAAGCAAAATGCAAAACTTACAGTACTTAATTGCTGTGTTTAAAAATTTTCTTGAAATAATTTTGATCAGTTTTTCCCTGTGTGTGTTCCTGAGACGACCCCTGACTGAAGGGACACTTCTACTGAAACAGTAATGATCATTTTCCTGGATAACATTGGATGAACTGGGAAAACACTGCATCATCTCTCATGACATGCTAAAATTTCTTCATGGTGCTGAGTATTAGATAACGTTACTGTGGGTGTTGTGAATGATACTGACACCTAGACCAACAGATTTCAGCAGTTATCAACTTTTTGGGACCTTTATGACAAACTGTTTAGAATCACTCACCCACAGAATGTCTGTCGATCATAAACGCCTGGTTTCTGTGGTAAGTAAAGAGTTCTTGAATAAATCCTCTAGTGTTCCATGTTCATTCTGGATGTTTTGCAATAACTAACAAGAACATGCTCCATAAAACATAGTGATGACCCAACTTTAATTCAATCAAGCATTAAATAAATGGTCCATGCATTATATGCTCCCTGATAAATTAGCAAATAAATGGAAAAGAAACTTGTGCATTATTAAATGAGTGGGGAATCTGTGTCTGCTTAAACACAAGACATCTTAAATTTCCTAAACTGACAGTGGATTTTAATGAAATTCTCTGGAATCGATCTTTTGTCAAGGAGAGCAAAATTACATTTTGACTTTGTTCACAGATGATGATTCTGGATCAACCTTTGACTTTCTATAATACTTCAGTGCTTTTTGAAATACTGTGAAAATACCATTAAGCTAATTACAGTAAACGTAATAATAAGTCATTATGTTCCACCAGGTGGACTCAGATCCTGATTATTTAAGATTTGTTTTTCTTTTTAAATCTTAAATTTAGAACACACATTGAAGATGTGATCTATATTGTCTTTGTGATGGCCAGCTACACATGGTAATATCCACACCTCACCACTAGTACATTTTTATTTTGCAGTCCCGAGCCTCAATATTTAACACATCATTTTATACACTATTTCAGTTTTCATGTTTTTTAGTTTTACATCTGGGCACTGAAAGTTCAAATTATGTTTGTATTAGCATTTTCTTTTGTTTTGAGTTACCTGTAGTTCTATTTCCTGGTGCAGCAAAGGCATGGCCGAGGGCTCAGATAGGCTGGACCACAACATATTGTGTCATGGGGGGATCTGGGGATTTACATTGAGTTTTGGCCAGTTAAGTATGTAGTGGCCATTATATTTCCCCCTCTGTGTTAATTTTTAGTTTGGCTTAACAAGTAATTAAGTTGATCTGTTTGATTGTTTGGAAGGTCAGTTTTGTTATGTTGTGTCCATTCATTCGCTTCGGTTCTGAGTTCTGTTGGAGTTAAGTTCTATTCAGTTGACTACTTTTACTACTTAATTTGGTCAAACTCTTTTGTTAGATGTTTAGTTTTTGGGAAAAATAAAAGAAAAAGCCCGTTTTGGGACAAAAAATCTCCTGGGTCCTACTGCCTTACTGCCTGGTCCCTGACAGACTTCCAAGGGGTCAGCAAGCCTTGGATCTCATTATGGTGACAGATGAATAGAGATATGACACTGCTACCAACATGTCATTGAAATCATGCAAATTCAGAATCCACCAAATGGATTTCATTCATCTGAGAAAGGTAAGAAATTATGTCTCAACAAAATCACTATTGCATTATGGAAATTCAGAGCAGGCTTCCAGGGTAAATGAATTAGGTTTCAGTTTTGCGTTCTTTTCAGTGGTACTTCACCTCTGATCTGCTCTGACTGCAGGATTTTCTTCAGATCAAGTCTGGAAACTGTTTTCCATCCATCCATCCATCTTCCACTGCTAAAACATAATTTCCCCATTGTGTGGATGAATAAAGGTGGATTATTATTATTATTATTATTATTATTATTATTATTATTATTATTATTATTATTATATTATCCGGAATTGGTTTGCGAGGGCAGCAGCTTCAACAAGAAGCCCCAAACTTCCCTTTCCCCGAACACATCCACCAGCTCTGGTGGTGGACGAACTGACGGCGCTGTGCAGGACAAAGCAGCGCTACAGCTTGTTGGTGTTCTCTGAGACATGGCTGACAGACTTCCCGATGCTAACATCGGACTGACGGGCTCTTCCTCGGTGCGAGCGGACCGGGACCCGAACCCCGCTGGCAAGAAGAAGGGAGGTGGTCTTATCATTTACACGAACAACAGATGGTGTCATCTAGGACATGTGACTGTGAGAACTACGCTGTGCAACCGGGATCTGGAGCTAGCAGCTGTTAGCATCAGGCCCTACTACCTGGCACGTGAATTTTCACACGTCATTGTCCTCGCCGTCTACATCCCCCCAGAGAGACGGCACGAGAGACCATCTGTACGACCACCTCTGATCTTCGGACCCGGCACCCGGAGGCGCTTGTCATCATCAAGGGGGACTTTAACCACGTCACGCTGGACTCATCTCTCCCCACAAAGTCCCAATGTGTGAACTGCCCCACACGGAAGAACAGAACCATCGATCTGTTTTACACAAATGCCAAGGAGGCATACACCGCCACGCCCCTCCCCCCACTAGGTAAATCAGACCACAACCTAGTGTACTTATAGCCCACCTACAGTACATCCTGCTGGTGAAACGGCTGCCAGCAACAACCCGGCAGGTCAGGAGGTGGTGGCAAGCAGAGGAGACGCTGAGGGATTGCTTCCAGACCACCAACTGGGACGTCCTCCCCATATGGGCTCACATGGGGAGGACGTTGACGGGGCAGCCCAGTGTTTAACAGATTATATGAACTTCTGTGTGGACACAGTGGTTCCTGTCAGGACAGTCAAGTGTTACCCAAACAACAAACCCTGGGTAACTAAGGAGGTGAAGGCTGTCCTGAAAAGGAAGAAGTGGGTGTTGAGGAGTGGGAATGAGGATGAGATGAGGGAGGCCCAGCAGGCAGTGAGACTCTGCCTGAGGGAGGCCAAGGAGAACTACAGAAGGAAGCTGGAGAACCAGTTTGGGCGCAACCAGGTGCAGGAGGTCTGGAGTGGCATGAGGGCCATCACCGACTATGGAGAGGGCCGCGGTACATTGGGTTGGAACGTAGAGCGAGGTGATGAACTTAACAGCTTTTTAAAATCGGTTTAGCTCCCCCACCACTCCATGCTCTTGTCCCCAGAGTTCCCCCGGCCCAGCTGACTTGATTCCACATGCCTCCTTCTCCCCCTCTTCGTCCACCTTACCCATCTACCTCGGGCCAAACCCAGACCTTTCCCCCACCTCAATTGCCAGACCCCCTGGCCAAAGGAATCAATGTGCCACCCCCCCACGTCTGCGTTGAGGATGCTTCGCCCAAGGAAGGTGGCCGGGCCAGACCAGGTCCCCCTAAGACTCCTCAAGGCCTGTGCTGTCGAACTGGGTGAACCCCTACACCAGGTCTTCGACCTTAGTCTCCGGCTGGGGAGGGTCCCGTCCCTATGGAAGACATCCTGCATAGTCCCTGTGCCCAAGCGGAGACGCCCCACAGAGCTCAATGATTACCGACCAATTGCTCTCACCTCACACAAGATGAAGACCCTAGAGCGACTGGTCCTGGAGCTCATGCGTCCCCAGGTGCAGGGCGCGATGGACCCTCTCCAGTTTGCCTACCGGCCCCAGGTTGGGGCTGACGACGCCATCCTGTACCTCCTCCACCTGGCCCTCTCCTACTTGGATGTTGGGAGCTGTGCAGTGGGGGTGCTCTTTTTTGATTTCTCGAGCGCCTTCAACACCACCAGCCCCAGCTCCTGCAAGAGAAACTTTAATCCATGGCTGTGGACCCATATCTCATGAGCTGGATCACAGACTGTCTAACAGACAGACCCCAGTACGTCCGTATGGGGGACTGTCTGTCATCAGTGGTGACCAGCAGCACAGGGGCTCCGCAGGGAACCGTACTCTCCCCTCTTCTCTTCACCCTCTACACGACGGACTTCCAACACAACTCGGACACGTGCCACATGCAGAAGTTCTCAGACGACACTGCAACCGGAGGGCTGGTTCTGTGATAGGTCAGGAACTGGACTCTGTGCAGACTGTCCTAGAGAGGAGGACTACAGTATGTCCAAGTTTAGATCGATCCTGGGTAACACCACCCACCCCCTGCACACCATCTTCGCCCAGCAGAGGAGCTCCTTCAGTGGTAGACTGCTGTCACCAAGCTCCTCCACTGAGAGACTCAGGACCTCCTTTGTGCCTCGTGCCATCAGGGGGCACAACCACTCTCTCAGAAGGAGGGGGGTTCAGAGCGGAAGACGCAGGGTCATCAAGGTCGGCCGAGACCTTAGTGTCAGTTTACAGCTCGGTTCATCCACGTGTTGTGATCCTACATCTTCTACATCTAATGCTTATTTCAGGTTCCTATGCTTCCTTTTTTTATGTTAGGTTTTTCTGTTGTTGTAATTATGTCATTATGTTAATTATTTTATTTATGCAACGTCTTTTTGACTGTGCCAGTCACTGTTTTGTGTATTTACTTGTATCTTTTGTGAGCAGATGTAGCCCTGAATTTCCCTTGGGATTATCTATCTATCTATCTATCTATCTATCTATCTATCTATCTATCTATCTATCTATCTATCTATCTATCTATCTATCTATCTATCTATCTATCTATCTATCTATCTATCTATCTATCTATCTATCTATCTATCTATCTATCTATCTATCTATCTATCTATCTATCTATCTATCTATCTATCTGACTGGGGGATCCTGAGCAATGTTAAAGAGGCGTGTCATCCATGACAGCCCCTAAACACCCAGAGCCTTCAGCATTTCCGGGCGAATCTCATCAACACCTGGGGCTTTGCCACCGTGAAGTTGTTTAACGACCTCGGTGACTTCGCCCAGGGAGATTGACTCGAATCCCCCATCATCCTCCAGCTCTGCCTCTGCAACAGAGGATGGATCAGTTGGAGTAGTTGGATTCAGCAGTTCCTCAAAGAGTTTCTTCCACCGACCGACAACCTCCTCAGTCGAGGTCAACAGTGTTCCATCCTTGCTATATACAGCTTGGATGGTCCCCCGTTTCCCCCTCCTGAGGTTTTGGACAGTCCTCCAGAACAACTTTGGTGCAGTCCGATAGTCCCTCTCCATGGCCTCTTCGCCTCCATCACAGCCGAGGCTGCAGTCCTCTTGGTCTGTCAGTACCCAGCAACTGCTTCAGGAGTCCCCAGGGACAACATGCCCCTGAAGGCCTCCTTCTTCAGTCGGACGGCTTCCTTGACCATCGGGGTCCACCACGGTGTTCAAGGGTTACTGCCCCTTGAGGCACCCATGACCTTGAGAACACAGCTCTCAGCTGCAGCTTCAGTAATGGAAGCTTTGAACATCAACTATTCAGGCTCGATGCCCCTGGCCTCCACAGGGATGCACAAGAAGCTCCTTC
The DNA here is from genome assembly GCF_040054535.1 of Antennarius striatus. NCBI lineage: Eukaryota > Metazoa > Chordata > Actinopteri > Lophiiformes > Antennariidae > Antennarius > Antennarius striatus. The sequence goes on from NC_090788.1 coordinate 8,676,126, forward strand.
GGAGGTGTGAATTGAAGGCCTCGCGGAGTCCTCCTCTAGACATTCCCAGTTCACCCACACTACTCATTTGGGTTTACCAGATCCATCCAAAGGTTTCCTCCGCCGACGGATCCAACTCACCACCAGGTGGTGATCAGTTTACAGCTCTGCCCCTCTCTTCACCTGAGTGTCCAAAACACACGGTCAAAGGTCAGATGATACAATCACAAGATCGATCATTGAACTCCGACCCAGGGTGCTCTGGTACTATTTTCCAATTGATCTATTTGTGACAAAGGCAGTGGCACTGTTAAGTAGGAGAATAAACCTTCCTTGTTCTAACTATTAATTAATTTCAGCCCCATAGATAATGCTTTCGCAGTCCAGCGAGATTTGGTTCATAGTCTCTGGGTTTCCTTCCTGAGTTTCCAGCCCACTTTACATGCATAGAAGTGTTTCTTCTGCTGGCACCGCCAGTGATTTCCTGCTCAGCTCAAACACTTTGAATTGAGATGGCATCACAGATTTTCAGGTCATTTTTCTTAGCTGCAGGAAAATTTTTTCGCAAACTTTGCAGAAAATAAAATTCCATGTATCAGAAACTTTCACAAGATGAAGCATAATTGGGTTTTTTTTGTTATTTGAGGTTTCTTTTATAATGTATTGTATATAGAGAAAATTCTTTAGAGCCAAACTGGACATTTTTCATCGCAATTTCTTTGTAATAGTAAAATAAATACTGCAAGTGACCACAAGGTAATTGTAAGCAATGCTGACTTGCTGTACTATATCCAGTTCTGACCTCAAATGACTCTTGGCAGAGGTCACACTTCAGCCAAGGTCCCTTTGTCTTTATCAGCACCAAACATTTACGCGTCTATTCTGGCCAAATGCACAGCATCCCAGTACTTTTTATGCAATCTTGACGACAAACCAAAAAGCAAACAAGCGTGAGTGAAAACATTCCCTCCCTAGATTAAAAATACAGGAAAATAATGACAAATTTGTGCCATAACCTCTGATACAATTGCAACCACACCTTTCTGGTGGTATTTATACATGTCATCACTATCAAGCCACCCACACTTCTGGGGGTCACTGGTGTCACACATAAATATGAAGCACTGCTAGATGGAAGAGGAAAAGATTTTGGATGCATTTACTTTATTTCATTTTATTTTTTGCAAATTATATATTATTGCGTAATTGAACATATTTAGTATCTGAATGGTTATTAAAATAATAAAACCATGTGACAACTTTTGATAGGAAATGTTTGTCTATTTGCTGGACCTGCTTACAATCTATTCAGTACTAGATATAGATTTCTTGTAGTCAATTCTAATCCAGAACATAGAAAGATGCTTGTATTCACGGGTTTCTCTGTGTAGCTGAGGTATCACCAGCATCATCAGCGTCATCGTCTCTGATTCCGTTTTATTTTACTTCACAGTATTTTATCCCTACCTATAGCTCTGCCGCCCCCTAACGTCTGTAACAAGTACAAACACCCTGTCGCAAACGTTTCATGTGTCTGTAGTTTTTCATTCACCGCAGACAAAGAAAGTCGTTAGCTTTTAAAACTCCTGCTTTTAAATTTAGATGTATTTGCTGCGTAGTCCATCAGGATGCAGCTGGTTTAAGCTCTCTGGTGCTGGACAAGTAACCCGGTTGATGTGGAAAAAGAGACTGAGGAGACGGTTCTTGCGCTCCGAGACTTCTCCAGGACCGGGTGGGCACGTTTGCGGTATAAAACTCAACACTCCCGTGCGTACACACAGTGGCCTACGCGTAATTTATGTGCGTAAATTGGTGTTTTCCACGACGACCGCCTGTCGTGGACAACTTTTAAATAGGAAATGCAGGTGAAAAACCCTTTTCTCTGTCATCTTGTTAAATTGCGTTAATTATAAGACAATGCATTTTGTTTTAGAGCGTCAGATGAAAAGTTGGGCGGTCTCCAACATCCACCCTCTCCACCAGAAATAAGAAGCGGTTGGGTGTAATTGATATTCTCACCACCAAGCGGAGCCCTACACCTTCACATCTGACAGAATATCGCGAGGAGTTGATTTAAAAATGATCGTATACCGTATTTGTTCATGTTCTATACATAGGTTGTATGATTATTGACCTAAAACCTCAAGTGCAGGAAGCCTGGAGCATGTAGAGGATGAGGTGTATTCCATTTAGTACCAGAAAGAATTAAATTCTAATAAAACATGTCAGCATACTCAAGTTGATTGTGATTATTAACATCTTGATTAAACAGATGTAAGATTACCATAGACATTTGCTTAAATTCCGGCAGCATATAGGTCAAGAGTTGGGCATAATTTGTTCACACCCATGCATATTTGATTTATTGGCTAAACACATTCTGTTTGCAATGACTAAATCACAGGAGAACCCTTTATGCAGTTCAATACAACAGATATCACACACAAATGATCTTCTACAGTACTGACTTCTGTAGGTCTTAGAATTACCGAGTCATTTGACAAGTATCTCCTGTAAGCTTACTTTGTGGTGACCCTCATGCTTCACATCCAGAAACCAGCTCAGCCATTTCTGTATTCAACCAGAGTTTTAATGCAGCAGCCAACATTTCCAAAACCCAGCAGGGATATTCTATGGGATTCAAGTCAGGCAATTCTAAATGATCCAGGATCTCTTCTGAAACCAATTATTGGTTTTCTTTGAGTCCTGCTTTTGGTCATAGCTCTGTTCCTACAGATGGTGATATCTTTTTTTTTTTTAATTAAATTCTTTCTGGTACTAAATGGAATGCACCTCATCCTCTACATTCTGCAGGATTCCTATACTTGAGGATGCAAAGCAGCTGCAACACTTCACAGGGCGACCACCATGTTTCAGAGTACAATAGGTGTTCTTTTCAGGAAATGCTTCATTCTTTCATCAAACACACTGCTGATCCACAGACCACAAAGGTCAGAGAATTCGCTTTTGGGTCAACATTTGTTTACATCTTTGAGTTTAGGAATGAAGAAATGAAAAAAAAAAACAATTTTCTGTTAAAGTAAGTCAATAAAATTGTGAAGGTCAGTGTTATGGTTAGGGTTTGAGGGATGATTGAATAATTCTAAGACTGCAGTAGTATTTTGTGTTGAATGTGGAAAAAACGTCTTTTGGATGGTCATTTTTTAACCGCCGACAGCTGATAAATTGTCAGTAAATCTGATACACAATGGGGATGAATTATTTTCTTCCAACTGTGTTACTATTTTGCTGAAGTTTGATGAAACACAGGGCCTCATTTTACACGTTGATCAAAGTATAAATGTAATGGAGCTACTTTGGCATAATAGAGACAGTCGATGTAAACGCCCAAATGAAAATGCTGTATTTTTGTAATTCTAACAAGATTCACATCTTCAATACATTCATGATTTTCTCAGTGAACTTAATAATAGAATAAATAAAGAGTAAGAAAGAAGGGAAGGAAAGAGCAAAGGGATTCAGATTAGACAGATTATATCTGATGTCTTCTATCTCAGTCATTCTGTTTCAGCTGTTTTTGTGTTTGCAGAGGGAAACAGAGAGAACTGGAATAAGAGTGAAGAAACTTTTTTTTTCCACTGAATAATTCCCCTCTTATTCATTGCTATAACAAACTGGAAAACCTTAGCAACTGGAAGTACCCAATGAGGAAATGGGAGATTTATTATACCAGATAATCTAACACTGTACAAACAGGAGGTCTGTCAATGGCAGGAAGGTTATGTGAGGAATCTTTGGATTTCTTACGTAATATGTCAGAAGTGGAGAATAAATATTTGGATTTCTTACATAACATATCAGTAGTGAACAGTTAATGTTCAAGTTTTTAATGTAATTTTCTGTGATTCAAGTCATGCATAGGGCTGTTTCTGGTAAAAGGATATTATTAGTTTTTCTCTAATTCATACGGATTAGGAAGGAAATTGTTTGAAGCGTACAGCTGTGCTAATGCGATGCACAATGACAAAGTTTACAAGAGAGCTGTGCTAAAACAAATGGTCAGGAAGGAAAACCCGGACGCCAGGAAGCCGCAAGGAAGGAAATCCTTCTTACAGGAATGGCTAAACAAAGATAGGAACAACTCAGCTGGAAAATAAAGCAGGAGGGTAGACCTAAGCCCAGGTGGTGAAGATGCACTAGTGGGACTTCTCTCTGATTTTCTTTGACCCTTTTTAATTTCATTGGAAGCAGGACTGTGTCAGATTCTGTTTTGTGTGCAGGGTAGAGAAACCAGATGTGGTAGGAAAGTATTCTTATGTTGTCCACATGCATGTGTCTTGGATGTCTTTCAAAGGTAAGCCCAAAAAGATAAAAAATGCTGCCAGTGATCTATCAAGATTATTATCTGTCGTACACACCTGGGCATAATTTTTGAACTCATCATTTCAAGCTGACTATTTTTACCTGAAGTATCCTCTGGAGTTACTCTAACTGCACCCAAAACTGTGTAGTGTGTTTTAAAATGAGTTTAATAAATTCATTTAAACAGTTGCTGCATTCTGAATTTCCTCCAGTCCTTCCCACTGATCTCTACCATACAAACGTGAAGGAGGCTTTTTTGCTCATGTGCTCTTGGGAACTTTTTTTTTTTTTAAGGGTGAGGCATTGCTTGTAAATTGTGTCTCAAGTGAAGGTCCAGACTGAAGCCAAGACTATAGAGAAACCAGGACCTGATGCTGACCTCTTGCAGGACAGTGGAGCTTGTAAGTGAGCTCCAGGTAACCTGGTGTGGTTGCAATTAGTCTAAAAGGAGCCTAAGAACCATTTTATTTAGAAGTGGGTGGTTACCCTTGAGCTTTCAGTGGACTTAACTGAACACTGACAAGGTGTACTTATGAAATAGAGCTAATGCAATCAGGGGTCGCACACAATTCCTTTTTTTTTTGTATTTTGAAATTTTTGTCGTACATTAACTGTGTGTTAAAATATCTTGGAATGGGAAGGAGGGTTTAAAGGAATTATCACATTTTGGCACCAGATCCTAAAAAAAATGGGAATGTTTTTTCCTTGAATTGCTCTAAAACTAAGGTGACTTCAAATTCTAGGGAGAGTTTTTCAAGCTGAAGGAGTTGTATTACTGGTGTCTTTCATGGGACATTATGTCATTGCTTTTAGGTGCAGTGACATAATGGGGGGAATGAGCTGCCTTGGCAGAGGTTTGTAGGCTGTGAGCGCTCTCTGGTCGAATGTGAAAATTATCAGCATATACCAACAGTCATTGAAATCAGCGTTACATGAAAAGGCCTCTGTAGTTTATTCAACATGTTGTGCTCACATTTCAAAGACTTGCTGCTAGGCTTCGATAGAGGAACACAACAATACCCACCATTCTGTTGTTGTCAGCCCTCCTTTGCCAGCTAAATGATCAACTGTCACCTCACTGAACATATTTCTTTTGATTTTTGTGCTCCATACAAAGTAGACCAGCAATATTGATCATTTATGATTACAGTATGCTGCTGTGAATAGATGCATTTAATTGAAAAGGAGTGAGGTAACTGTGACCTGCAATGACTTCTGTCCATATATAGTAAAAGAGTTATGGTACCGAAATGAAGTTTTGAGTGACACCAGTTGCATCAAGAGTTATTAAAAATATTTGTAATCCATGTGTAAATCCTCCGCTACAGTTATCTCCACTACAGAACGATAGGGAAAGAGCAGCGTGAAGGTTTTTCCATCTTTGCTTTAAGAGCTGTTGAAACACCCACAGACTGGTAACATCATTCAAATTCCACAGTGCTGCATATTTTACAGCGCTGGCACAGAAAAGAGTTTGACAGGGAGACAGAGTGAGGGTAAATGGGGTGATAGGAAAAATATGGGTATGCAAACCAGAAGGGGGCGCTGATTTCTCACAGAGTCCCCCCCAGCCTGGTGGCCCTTTCAAAAAATGCCTAGAACAGGAGTGTACGAAAGTAAGGTGGAATGTGATGGTTCAAGCATTAATGTTCACTTTTTTTTAAATTTTATCTGCACAGTGATGCTATGATGTAGGTAATTTCATCAACAGTGGGAGACAGCGATGAGGAAACAGACAGGCCTACTGGTCAAATAACTTGCATCCCATGTGAAGCTGTCTCGGCTTGTGGAAGAAAAGGGAGGGAGCAAACTAAACAGGGAGGGAAGGAAAGAAAGAATGTACTGAGATCTCATCATGTGATATCTGTTTTTTTCCTCCTTTTTTAAAAGCTGCTCAGTGATTACATGTTTGTAGTGTGGGACTCTTAGCAATTTTTTCCAAACCCTGTCAGTACTCTGTTTCTCCAGCTCTTTTTTTTCTGTCATTATCCAACAGCTTACTTTCCCTTGCCTTTTTTTTTTTTCATCCAATTGTGTGACGTGTGAGAGGAGTTCCTGCCCTTGTTTCATGCAGTAAAGCTTAAAGGGAAGGAGAAGGGCTCACGGAGAGGAGCACATTTACTTGAAGATGAACTGAGGGTGCACACAAGAGGGGCTGAGGACGTCTGCTTTGTCCTCAAAGGGGACGGGGACAAATAGGAGGAAAGACGTAGAGAAGGAGAAAGGCAAGGAAGGTGTGGATGTGACTGGAGTTAAGAAGAGAAGAAGTTACCTAATTCTGTCGCCTGAATGAAAGGTGGATGACAAGTCACAGTTGAGGAGTCTATCAGGCACGGGAGGGGGAGCACCAACCTGGGTGGAGGGACCACCAGTTCGGCCTTCTTCCAGAAACAACAGGACAGGATGAGGTACCAGGGCAGGGTAAGATCCTGACTACCACAATATCCGTTGTTGTATCTTTCACCAACAGTGTGTGTATATGTGTGTGTTTTCTGTGTAGGAAGCATAAAAGCCTTCAATTCACAGTTTTCACTCATGGAGGAAAAGCAGCGAGTCAGTGCAATGGGACACTTTATTGCCTGTGCGTTAGTCACTGTGTATTTTGGCACTTTTTAACAAACTTGACATCATACAGTTCAAACAGGAACTTGGTATTTTTCCACCGTACTCATTAGCAGCCCGTCGGCAGTGGAGAGGCAGCTGTGGTACAAGAGCAGCTCGCCTTGGGATAAGAGTGGTGGGCATACCTTATAAGGAAGACAATCCGAATGTAGTCGGCCCGACAGAGCTTAGTCATGGAGCCTGGAGCCAAGTCCCACTGTTAACTTAGCCTCTTCACTGGTTGTCACTGCTGCTGCACCTACAAATCTCCAGATTTCCGCCCAAACTCCCTGCTGCTTATCGTCCGATCCCACAATAAAGCACTCAAGCACCTTGCTGCTACAACTCAGCCTTAGGTCAGCTCACTATCAGCAGAGAAGAGCAAAGGATTAGACTTTATGGTGGTTCAATCTTCATCCCTGCACTGTAACCTATAAAAGTATCTTAGCGACAGTGTCACCACAAAAATGTGTTTACTCCACCACAGCAGAGGTTTGTATGTATTGGAACCAAAACGTTTCTTTGGATGATTGCGATTTTCCATGATATGGTATGAAAGTTAGAAAAAAAAGTCCTCATGACTTCTGTTAAACAGCTTCTTGAAAACAATGTTTGCTGTGTTTTTGAGCGTGTGATTCCCTCCTTGGGAAATCTGGTGTATCAAAGCACATTTAATGCTGTCTTGAAAAAACAAATCTGGACAGCATTATTACCGTAACAGGGATGTGGCAGACACCAGAGAGGGGGCTGCTTGTCAGCAGATGTTCTCTCCACGGCAGCATCTGTGCATCTTAGTAAGATCACAGTTGAGCATAAAAGGTATCAGATCTTAAGAAGATGGAATGAAAGAGTCACGCCAAAGGAATCTACAGCAGATCAGAGCCAGGTAGGTCTGGTCAGGATCAGCTACTGTGAAAGACGTATGTGCATACTGAATAAAAGGATCCATAGTGATCTTCAGGCTCAGCTTTAACTTTGTGACACCATCTAGAATTTTTAAAAAAAAGAAAAGAAAACAACACCAAGTAAATACTCCTGTGCAATTAGCTATAACTGTACATGCATTATAACATCCCTAAGAAACGAAAATGGTCTAAGAATCATTTTAGGTCTGCATTGCTTCAGTGGAATGAAGTGCACATTTTTTCACCTTCACAAACACACATAGCCTCAGTCCTGAGGATGCATACCTACCTACACCCTCATAGAAACATTTACTTGCATCCACCAATCCCCTGTCCCAAATCTGACCTCAACATTCCTAACTTGTATCCTTTGGAAAATCTGACCCATGAACCACAATCACTATGTGTAGGAAGCCCACCTGCTTGAGTGGGAGAACAATACTCTAAGGTGAAGCAGAGAGGAGGGGCTGGATTGGAAGTGTTCGGCAACTCTCCTCAGCTCTCACTTCTTGGCTATCTTCCACTGTTGTCCTCTTGTTTTGTTACGGATTTTCCTGCATCCAGCATTCAGAGATAATGACATTCTACAGGCTTTGAACAGCTAAATGAGACCCTTGAGAGGCAGTTGCATTCAACAAAAACAAAATTTGTGAAAAAAGTCTGACCCCTTTGTTCCACTTTCTGCTGTTTTCCTTGTGAACATACACTGCCTGGCCAAAAAAAAAAGTCACACTAACATTTCGTGGGACTGCCTGTAGCTTTGATTGCAGTGCGCATTTGCCGCAGCATTGTTCCGACAACCTCATAGAACGTCACAGTTTTTATTTCTGTCCAGAATTGCATTAATTTTTGGCCGAGTTCTTGTATTTACGATAGGAGTCAAACCACTCTGCAAGGTCTTCTCCAGCACATCCCATAGACTTTGAATGGGGTTAAGCTCAGGACTTTGGGGGCCAATTGATGTGTCAAAATGATTCCTCACACTCCCTGGACCACTCTTTCACAATTAGAGTCCGATAAATTTCGACATTGTTGTCCTGGAATATGATCGTGCCATCCGGGAGAAAAAATCCATTTATGGGATTGCCTGGTCATTCAGTTCATTCAGATACTCAGCTGACTTGCTGAATAATATTGCTGAGCCTAGACTTAACCAACCGAAGCAACCCCTGATCATAACCTTGCAATTTGCTTATTGAAACCCAAATGGTGACCGGGCAGTGTATAAGGAAACACAGCAGGGCTTCCTCATAAGTTTAACTGTGGTACTGAAGTGCAGCCAGATTGATAGGGTTAGAATGAATTGATTACACACTGATTTGGATTCCTGAATATTTATCATCTGTAAGTACCATCTGCTGATAATCTTTGTCTCCTTGCTTGTGCATTCGTTTTCCTGTGTGATATCTTCAGGGCGTATCTACTGGTGGGTGATTAGATCGTCTCTGCGCTGCGATGTTTGCCATCATAGTGTGGTTGACATGTACACACACTTTGACAGTGGCATTGGTCAAATCTTGTGTGGTAAATTGGAGCTTTGTGTACTGTAAATACATCACATTACACTCAGCATTGGGTAGTACTGAAATCCATTTTGTCTGTTTATCCATTTTGTCTGTTTAGTTTAAATGTCTCTGTTGTTTAATCTTGGTGAGTCTCGTGTCTTGTGATTGTTGTTTGGTGATGTGTGTGACTTGAAAAATTGTAGCTCTAAAAAACAGAATTGTCTAATAGACTTTGTGCGCCCCCTGCTTGTTAGTACTGTGTAATTACATCTCTTATCACAAACGTGCTCTGAACTCAAGTCACCAGATTATCACTGGCCTTTGGCTGATATCTGTCACTTTTTCCTCCTCTTTTCTAAGGAGGTGGATATCGAAGGGAGAGTGCGGCTGGTGATGGAGAGCGCTCTGACGGCCCGGGATAGGGTCGGGGTGCAGGACTTCGTCCTGCTGGAAAACTACACCAGCGAGGCGGCCTTCATAGAGAACCTTCGGAGACGCCTGAGAGAGAATCTCGTCTATGTAATAAAGCTCATGTCCTTCATTTGTTTCCAAAAAACAGCTGGTGTGGTCATATTTAAAAATGTGCTGTTTTGTCACAGACGTATATTGGTTCAGTGCTCGTGTCGGTGAACCCTTACAAAGATCTGGAGATTTACTCCAAACAGCAGATGGAACGCTACAGAGGGGTCTGCTTCTATGACATAGCGCCTCACATGTGAGTCTCTCCTCCACCCTCCTTCACTGCCAACTGCTAATAATCACATGGCCTGTCGAGATTCCTGACTGAAATTGTCACTGCTGTGTGTACGTGTTTGTGTGACTTTATTCCATCACTAGGTTTCAGTTTTATTTGATCTGCTGTTTAAGATGCTTTTGTGTTTTTTTTTAGCTATGCCTTGTCAGACAACGCTTACCGGGCCTTGCGGACCCAGAGGAAGGATCAATGTATTCTCATATCAGGTGAGAGTGGTGCAGGTAAAACAGAGGCCTGCAAGAAGATTCTCCTCTACTACACCGTCACCTGCCCCACTAATGACGACTTTGCTGCCATCGGTAGCCGCCTCCTGCAGTCTAACCAAGTTCTGGAGGTATTTAATAATTTACGGTTTAAACAGAACAGCCACCCTGTGCTTCAATATAGGATTTATCACAGCAATCTGACCTATCTTTTCACTTTTACAAAGAAATTGACTTTTTTTTTCTTGCTGACCTTGAGTTCACATTGTTGTTCCCATTTTCTTTTTTAATTTTGCTGTATGCAGGCATTCGGCAATGCAAAAACACTGAGGAACGACAATGCCAGCCGCTTTGGAAAATACATGGATGTCCAATTTGACTTTAAGGTGAAGATAGCTCCATGGCTATCTCATTATTTTCATTACTGATATGAGCTCAAACTTCTTCTACAAAGATAAAATGTCTTTTCTTAATGGTCTCTATCTGCTTCCATCTATTTCTCTCAGGGAGCACCAGTTGGTGCTCACATCCTGGACTACTTGTTGGAGAAATCACGTGTAGTACACCAGAACCATGGTGAGAGGAACTTCCACATCTTCTATCAGCTTCTGGATGGAGGGGATGACAACCTGCTCAATACACTAGACCTGCAGAGAAACCCCCAGAACTACCAGTACCTGGTCAAGGTGTGGGACATGCAGACATTTCAGATGTTACTCCTTTTTAAGATGAATGTCGATACAATTGCTGCTTTGTTGAGTTTAATATTCAGTTTCCTTTGTCAGGGGAACTGTCCCAGACTCAGCTCTGTCAGTGACAAGAATAACTGGAAGGTTGTGATGAAGGCCTTGTCTGTCATCGGCTTCACCGAGAAAGAAGTGGAAGTCAGTAAAAACCACAGAATTAAATATGGACAATATTTCTCTTTGTCACAGAATACAGATTAGCCAATATTTTGTTCAGTGGGTAAACAAAATATTAAGTTTATAAAAACAAGAAGTAAGTATTAAAATACTCTGACAAGTATAGAAAGTAGTACAGTTTAAATTAAATAAAGGTTTGGACATTTTAATATCAATTTTATTTTATAAAGTATTGCATTATATTGGATCTGCCAGTTCCTGACTGAAATATATTTGGTTACCCTTAAATCCGATAAAACACACAAACACATGAAAAACTTTTAAGTAAAATAACACCCTAGGTTATAAGTTTATACTCTTGTAAAATGAATTTAGTACAAAAGAATGGATAATTAATCTACGGGATTGTTTCACTGTGCCTGACCTCAGAATCTGTTGAACATCATTGCTGGTGTTCTTCATCTGGGGAACGTGCAGTTTGGAGAAGGGGAGGAAGGAGAAACTTACATCACCACTGAGACCCAAATGAGCAATCTGGCAAAGGTCAGGACAGTCCTCCTGGTATTACTGGATGTTCAAATATGCAAAAAATCTTGCAAGAAGGCACAGCTGAGAGCAGATTGTATTGCTGTTTTGCAGCTGCTGGGTGTTGATGGCTTGGCGCTCAGAGAGGCTCTCACTCACAGGAAGCTCACAGCCAACGCAGAGGAGGTGATGCTCCTTTTGTCCCTGTTCCTTAAGTTATAATTTTGTCTGTGTGCAATGTGTGATGTTGAAATTTTATTTCTTACTTGTATTTTTACGTTACAGATGATAAGTCCATTAAATTTTGAGCAGGCAGAGTCCGTCCGTGATGCTTTGGCTAAGGCTGTGTATGGCCGCACCTTCACTTGGTTGGTGCAGAAAATCAATGAGCTGCTGGCTCCAAAGGTACAGCGATGCTTGTAATAACACCTCAGATGCAATACTAGAAACCCCATCATGATATGTAGGTCCTTTGCTTTGTTATGCCATTACTTGCTGTAGGACGTCCTCAACTACAACCGTAAGAGCTGCTGTGTTATTGGGCTTCTAGATATCTATGGTTTTGAGGTCTTACACCACAATAGGTAAGCAACTCCTTCATTTTGCTTTATTTCTGTTCCATCAAAAAATGTCAGAAAACCAAATGGTTTTTTTTAGTAGTTGTCTCTAATATGTGTATCATTTGTGCATTATTAAATGCATTTGACCTCATTGTTTCTGATATTTTTTGCTGACAGTTTCGAGCAGTTCTGCATCAACTACTGCAATGAAAAGCTGCATCAGCTCTTCATTGATCTCACTCTGAAGTCTGAGCAGGAGGATTATGAGACAGAGGGAATTACAGTGAGTAATTAGTTGGTTGAGTAGTTTAAAAATTATTTAATATATGTTTATTTAAATTTATAATCCCCTCCAAGCATAACATTGTTCTGTAAATGCTTCCCTGTAATTTCAGTGGGAGATGGTGAAGTACTTCGACAACAAGATCATCTGTGACCTGATAGAGGAGAAGCACAAAGGCATCATTTCCATTCTGGTGTGCACAGCAGCTCTTAGGTTTCATGTTTGGATATGCTATCATCTCATCCTCTGTTATTGTAGGTACAGTCATTGCCGTCACTATTTTCTTTAGGATGAGGAGTGTTTGGGACCCGGAGAGACTTGGGATGCTTCCTTTTTAGAGAAGTTGGAAGACACCCTTTCTGACCATCCCCATTTTGTCACGTAAGAATCACATTTGTAACATAAAGACGCTCTTCCAACCACAGCTTCTTATTTTAGCAGGGTAATGTATTCTTGCATGTTTGTGTGTCTTTCAGTCACAAGTCAGCAAATGGGAAAACACGCAGGGTGATGAGCAAGGAGGAGTTCAGGCTGCTGCATTATGCCGGCGAGGTCAACTACGATGTCAACAGTGGGAACATTTAACACTCTCATTAGCTTGTCAGAGATGTTTATTCCAGGGTTCATCTCACAGCCCACTGATCCTTTAATATGTAAACTGTCTGCATAAACTCAGAAGTATAGAAGTAAAATGTGGATGAAGCAAATGAAATACAAATAAAGTTTAAAAACATCTTCCTTGATCATACTTTTTTTTAACAAATCATATCTGCAATTATGGTTTTTCAGTTAAAAAATGAACACTTACAACACACTTTATTTTATTGTCTCAAAACTCAGAGTTTTTAATGATAATCATTAGTGTTTTTGGTCATTTCATTTAGGTTTCCTCGACAAAAATAGAGATATGCTGAACTGGAATCTGAAAGAGGTGAGAATAATGAAAATGTTCATGGTAAAGCTTCACCACAACTTCTGTGCTTCTTGTCATTACCGAGTAAAAAAGGAAGAAGAGGAAGGCATTTTGTGTTGACATGTGGTTGTGTGGCTTGTTCTCCGGTCAGGTCATGTGCCAGTCAGACAACCCAATTCTGAGACACAGCTTCCGCACAGGGGAAGGGATATACCATAAGGGCCCGGAGATGGTGAGATCATTTTTCTGTCCTTTTTGATCTCCTTCAAGAACAGAGACATACACATACACAAGAATTTCTATGTTTGTACTTCAGGTTGCCACTAAGTTTAAAAATGACCTGAAGAAACTTGTGGAGATTCTCAAGTCTAAACAACCATCCTATGTGCGTTGTATCAAACCCAATGATGCCAAGCAGCCAGGTACATTTTTACATTTTGAAATATGGTTCATTTTGTATACTATGATGCTGTTATTCACAAATAAGTTCTAATATGGTTGTGACTCTCTCCCTCTAATATGTTCTTTGAATTAGACATACTCATTCAAAGCAATTAATTTGGAAGCATTGCACACATTTGTTTCAGTATTGGTGTTGTGTTGTTGCTGTTAGTTAAATTCAATGTATTTGCAGACATTTCATAATAAAAGCCATCTAGGGATTAAATCATATCTTTTAAAGCAGAATACAAAATTTGAAATAGATTGAGGAAGTGATGAGTGCACTAAAAAGGCATTACTTTCACTACAGAATTTGATCTCTCCATGCAGAAAGGTTTGATGAAGTTCTGGTGAGACACCAGGTGAAGTATCTGGGCCTAGGAGAAACTGTGAGAGTTCGGAGAGCTGGTTTTGCCTATCGACGTACTTTTGAAGCCTTCCTGCAGAGGTTGCCCTTCTTCCTTCTTCTCCTTCATTCTGTTTACTTGCTGTTCATCCGTCTGTAATATTAATTATGTGCAAATGGCTTCAGGTATAAGCCCTTGTGTCCTGAAACGTGGCCTAACTGGTATGGCAGCCTTGAGGATGGCGTGTCAATACTGGTCAACCATTTAGGCTACAAACCAGAAGAATACAAACTAGGAAGGTAATGAATAATTGGAAGGAGAGAGAGGAGAGTGTGAGGAAAGTTTTCTTGGTGCAGCATAATATTGGAATTTTACAGGGCTATTAAAGGCATAGGGCAAACTACACCTACTTAAAAGCCATTTTGATTTAATCTTTCTACTTTCTGCAGGTCAAAAATCTTTATCCGTTTCCACAAAACGCTCTTCATCACTGAGGATGCACTGGAGGCAAAAAGGCCTGACATGGGTAAGTAACAGTCGAAGGATAGGGAATCAGAACATGTTAAGGAAGATCATGGTAAAATGTTATCTTTGTAATCTTATACAGCATTTTATTGCTTTTTGTTGTGTTCCAGCTTTGGCCCTGCAAACATCATGGAGAGGCTACAGGGAGAGATCAAAGTACCAACGTATCCGACATGCAGGTCAGATTATTGCCCACCGCCCACTGTGAACGCAGTTCATACTAGAGCTCTAAAGCTTAAAGAAAAAATTAGGTTTACATTGTTGAATGTTTTTGTAATTTGGGTTGATGACCATAATGCTTTTTTATTACTATTTGTATTAATTTCTCTTTTTATAACATTCTTCATGCCGACTCTCCATCATGTCATCATGAGGCTGCCTTGGTGTTGATATGTGTATATATGTGTGTGAACAGTGATAGTGATCCAGTCTGCATGGCGAGGAATGAAAGCTCGCAGGAGGGCTAAGAGGCGCAGACAGGCTGCTGAGTTGATACGCAGGTACTCCATCCATAATTAAAGGATGTTTTTTTTATTTTTATATATACATATATTTTTATTTTATTTTTTTTATGGCTGTATATTTCATCATCAATCCTCTGTGTTTTCCTCTCAGGTTTATTAAAGGCTTCATCTACCGTCATGAGGAATACTGTGCAGAGAATAAGTATTTCCTCGATCACATTCGCTATTCCTTTCTGAAGAATCTACGTAAAAACCTGCCAGAGACTGTTTTGGACAAAAGCTGGCCGACGGCTCCTCCGTTACTTGCTGAGGTACAAAAAGCTTGCACACACACCTGCTGTACATACAGATGACAGAAAACAAAAACAAGTATGAATCTGCAGTGTTACTAATGCAAATTTCCTGCTGTCAATTCCATGATACTCTACAGGCCTCTGACCATCTGCGGAGGCTGCACATGAGAAACATGGTCAGAAAGTACTGCAGGAGGGTTCAACCAGAATGGAAAAAGCAGGTACGCTGACAACAAATACCACGACCATAAACATATGTGTAGAAGATACGTTTTGCTAACTTTTCATCCTGCATAACTCACTTGTCCTTTGCTCTAGATGGTGCACAAAGTTGTAGCAAGTGAACTCTTCAAGGATCAAAAAGACAGCTACCCTCAGAGTGTGGGGAGGCTGTTTTTGGACTCCAGGCTCGGTACATGTTGATGCACGCCGCCACTACCTTTGCACATATTTGACACTGTACAGAAAATGTGTACAAAACGCATTACATTTACAGAGTCGTTCTACTTTCTTAATGCAGAACAGGAGCAAATCAGTCTCAAAGTGATCCAGACCCTTGGAAATGACAAAGTACAGGTGGGACTGATCCTTTTTTTCCATGTGTTTGTGGTAATAAAGCTGTTGTTAAACCCTTTGGCTGCTCACTATAATATGTCTTCTTCTCTCAGTACGGCGTTCCAGTCATCAAGTATGACAGGAGGGGTTTCAAGCCTCGCCCACGGCAGCTGCTCCTCACAAACACCTTTGCCGTGCTGGTTGAAAGGACAAAGATCAAACAGAGGATTGACTATGCAGCTCTGACTGGTAAAAACCGACCTGATTCAGTAGCGTCCTCAAATTCCTCCTGGCTCCTGAGCTCACATTCATTTGCTTTTGCCACGACATTATGACAGCTGTAAGAGTTGTTCATGATGTTTTCTTGTCTTTTACCTTAAGCAGTCAGAATTTCTATTACTGTACCCTCTGTCAAAGAAATGTTCCCTCAACTGAGAGAATGATTATCTTTAAAGAAACCAAATCAAGGGATTTTGTATGTCTAATGATTTATCATTTTTATAATTATCTTTTTTTTGATGAATTATTAGTCATTTTCAGACAAGCGCTTCCAACACCATAGAATTTAATCACAGAGAAACCATCCAGGAAGTCACAAACCCAGTGACGTGCGGCCAGGGGAAACAGGTGAGGCAGGGCCTCACCTGCCATAATGAGAGAAAAAAAAAATTAAAAATGGAAGAAATAAATTAAATGGTTGTATTTGTCCAATGATGAGTATTATAAAGTTATTTTATTTTTACTCAAAATTGCTGAATTTTCACATTTAATGCTGAAATACTGGGAACAGACCTGCGGTGAGGCACCAGCCGGCCGAGCCTCACTATGGATTGCACAATGACTGGGCTAGCTGTGGTGGTATGCTATGCAGTGAGACCGTAATGCTATCTCTCTATATGTCGCTATTAAAATGTTCAAACACGTTTGGTCTGTGAACTAAATTTCCATAATTTAGCTAATGTATATAATGTAGTGTTTTTGGTCAACAACTGCATGAGTGTAACGTCTCACTTGAGTTGAGCGGTCCTGAAACCCTCTGGGACAAGGCACTACGTGAGCAACGATGCTGTCGTGATCCCAAGGATTCGGCCACGGAATCCTTGGGATAGCAAACTACAGACATTCATTTGTTTTCCGCTCGCCTTGCCTTACTTACTCCATAATTTTTTTCGCTGCTTTTGTTCAGAAGGAGCGGCGCATGTAGTTAATTCATAAGTAAATGTAACATATAAACAAACATGTAGGTAACAACATAACATATTTTTAATCAAATGTGCTTATTTGTGTGTTACAGTTTGTACATGTAAATAATTCTGCTCTGAGACTTTAAAAATAACCCACTCACTGTTGATAATTAAATGGTGAATAAGCCACACTGTAGGTTCATATGTTTGTAAATCTAATTATGATGAGATCAGTGCCTCACCAGCCAAGAACTTCACTGCACGTCACTGCACAATCCCCACCCTTATAATGTAGGACGTCATTCCACATCATTAGGAGTCATGACATGTAGTTTGAAACAACAGCTTAAAAGCTACTATATTCTACTTATGTTGTCATTTCTATGTTTTTTCAATCAGACAGGTACTTATATATTGTAAATTATAAATCTTTTGAAAAGCTACATTCATTCCACTTTTTTGGGGGGTGAGGGAGGGTGTAATTTTCCTTTCATTACACAATTTTATCTATTTAATGTGTCTTTATAACTTCTATTTTACATTTGTGAGTCTAATGGCAAGTTTTCTCTCACAAACAGGCATCTCTTTGAGCTCGCTAAGAGATGGGATGGTTGTTCTGCACTTACCCAGCGACGACATCAAACAAAAGGTTCACACAAATCAGCAGTGACTCCTTCCCATGCAACCATGCATCCTCTCTAAATGTAGCTGTCTCTCTCAGGGCGATGTGGTGCTGCACTGCAACCATGTGATTGAGCTGGTAACAAAACTATCTATGATGGCTACCAAAGTCAACTACGTCAACATCAGCCCGGGCAGGTGAGACCCGTGCGACGGCTTTTCTGTTGGAGTTATTACCATCCAATCAGTGCTCATATCTCCATCCCATCCTTTGTTTGTCACCTCCTGTGTGGTACCTTAGTATAAAGTTCACTGTGGCTCGAGGAAAGCAGGGAGTCATCGATTTCGTCAGAGGTTCAGAGCTAAAGGTTTCCAAGGGCAAGCGAGGACATCTGCTGGTGGTGAGTCAGAGGCTCCTAAGATATCCTGTGGAGTCCACAAGTCTCTTATTATTATTATTATTATTGAAACACTGCAGCCAATTGACTTTGTTCAATCTGATTTCACTCTGCAGACGTCCCCTCGGATCGACAACACATGAAGAAACTCTGACCAGGCGAAACGGGAATCCTCTAAAGGATCATCTCTGAAATTATTTGTTTTTGATGATCCCACTAGCCCATAATGACTCAAAGAAAATCCCTTATTAATTCATTTACTTTATCTCCATTACAACAATGTCTTCAACTTTGCAGTAATCACTACTGTTTTTTTTAAAAGCTTGAAAATAGTAACACCAACTCGTCACTGTTTCAAAAGCTTTATCCTTTTATTGTCAGCCATAAAATCATGCACAAATATATATACATTAATTATCATATCTAAAATGTCTTTAATGTAAACACTTTCTCTATCATGTAAGAGAAATTAAATAAACCAATTTTAAATAATTTGCATGCTAATAAATAGAGTGATAAATAGTAAATATATCTTTGGAAAGTCCAGTAAATTGTGGGGGGGGGGTTGGGGAGTGGGGGAGGTAGGATGTTTAAAAGTGTTTGGTCTTGTAGTTTATTGCTAATTTACAAGACAGAAAGTTTGGAAAGTTCCCAAGTAAACCCAGAAGTAAACTGTATACGCCAAGTAAAAAAGAAAAAAAGCTTATTCAAGAGCTTCATGTAAAGTGTAGATAACATTAACTAGTCAAGCATTCAGAGTCACAACTCTTTTTTTCAGTGCTGAGTTGTGTTTTTTGAAGCCAGCAGGAGGAAGTCTCTTGCCAGCTTGATTAGGTAAAGGTCTAGATCCCTCAGAATGATGTAACCTTCCACTCGTCTGTCCCATACTGTTTTGGAATTGGATTCTGGGTTAAAGGGTGCCCAAACCGTTGGGGAGGTAGGCTTCATTTGAGGCCTCTGGATGTAACGCATCTAAGGATAAAAAAAATAAAATTTTACAAACATTTTTGATGTTTCTTTCTAAGTATTTGAGGCCTAAAACCTTCACAAGACAGGGATGGATTCCTATGTTTACCTGACTGTTGACTTGGCTCATCAGGTCCCTCAGGTCAAGCTGAATGTGTTTGAAGCTCTGAGTTAAAGTATTGTGGACTACCTGTCCTCTCACATGCTGCTTCTCCTTTTCCAGTTGTTTTCTCTTCCATTCCAGCATATTCCAGTAAGTTTGCAAATCCAAAACAGCAGCATTCAATCTTTCCCAGTCCTGAATGAACAATAACAAGAGACAATCACACGTTACACAATCCCTTTCTACGGTTGAAGTTCCAAAAGGGGAATTTCACACAAGTTTTTAATAAGGTTTACAATTTGTACGAAAGAAAGAGCATCTCATAAAGGTTTGACAATGTGTTTTAAAAGAATCAAGGCAATACTAACTGTCAGCATTAGCCAGCTGTAGAAATCTGTAGAAAGTAAAGGCAGGTTCTCCAGCTGTCGGCTTCTGTCTTCAAAGTTCTTATTTCCCAATTGCTGCTCTTTCTAATGTAAAGACAGCAAAAATTGAAACTTTATCCTCGGTGAAAGCCAACAGTGGATATCTAGAGAAAGAGAGAGCCATTTCAGCACTCACATATAAGTTATTCAGGCGTTGGACACGGGTTCGAGTGGATGTCGTCAAATGTAAGGAGTTATATTTATTCCTCTGTTGGTCTGGTGGTTTAACAAAGGACTCCCCACAGCTCAAAGTGCAGCAAAAGAAGGTGAGAAACTGCCACCAGACAGCCATCTAAAAGCGAGTACAGATATGAAACCAGTGCTGTTAAAAAGCTGAATTTCTGCTTCTCAGATTAGAATTGCTAAAATGTAACACTCCTCTGTGAATAATACTGTTAAAAGAAAAAATTATTTGGGGACATAGATTCTCTCTTTTGGGGGAACTCCACTCTCTGTTTCCAGCAGTAGTTTCTGAAAGGAAGTCCTTAAATATTCTGTTTATAAAAAAAACTCCCTCATGCATCCTCACATATGGCATCCCCAGACGTGTTTTCTGTCTTATGTAATCCAGTAAATACAACTCTGAGCATCCATGCATGAAAAAAAAAAGTGTCACAATTCCTCTATGAGCAGACAAGAGTTTACAAAATGATGCAAGCATACCACATCAATCAGCCACATCCAGGAGTTAAGTTTAGTTTTTCTTTGAGGTTATTTAGCACTATAATGAAAGGAGAAACAAGTTCTGCTTCTCCTCTTTGGACATTTTA
This sequence comes from Antennarius striatus, assembly GCF_040054535.1. Classification (NCBI taxonomy): domain Eukaryota; kingdom Metazoa; phylum Chordata; class Actinopteri; order Lophiiformes; family Antennariidae; genus Antennarius; species Antennarius striatus. The sequence continues at coordinate 8,696,632 of NC_090788.1, forward strand.
TTCAGTTGCATCACGCGTTGTTGGTGCAACTCCAATGTAGTCAACATCTTTATGATGGAACCAAAGACAAGGTTCCCCTCCTGAAGTCTTTGAATTACTGATATCAACACTGCATCAATCTTAATACACATTTAACACACATAGAAGAAAAAGCTGTTGAAAATGAAGCACTAATAAATGAAACGTAAATCATACAGGTATATTGATAAGTCTTAAGATGAATTGCGATGTGATCATCACATGAATCAAATAAATGGAAAAAACACCTGCATCTGTGCAAGCTGCCGTATATATAAATAACGTATACACACACACACACACACACACACACATACACACACACACACACGCATACAGTTTAAACATGTGCATTATTTTTAAGATGGGCCTACCTTGACGCAGCAGGAGTGATATGCTATTATGGTTCAGTTACACTGTTTATATATTTCTTAGTTCCTAGTTTCGGTTTCTAACAGAACTTTTTTTTGTCTTTCTCTGTTTCTCTCGATATCTTGTGGTCAACAAATTTCATCATGCAGAAGAGTGATGTTATCAAACAGGTCTTTCTTTCTGTCATTCTTTCTTTCATTCATCCTTTCTTCATTTCTGAGCCTATTTGTACTCTTATTGTCTGATTATGATCTTGCGGCTTTAAATCATGTCTGTCTCTTAAAATGTCTCTTAAAAATGAACTTCTATCCAGTAGATTTATATTTACAATTATGCTGTTCATAAGTCAAATAAAACACATGAACTATCAAAAGTTTGAACACTCATTTTGTTTCTCTGCATGCTCACATTCTGTTTTAATAGTTTTTTAAATTTTCACTAAAATTGTCTTCAATTGTGAAATTCTCTTGTATGTGCAAAGTCACTGTGAAATAAAATAAAATGATATATTATTGCAGTTTTACTTACATCTTATTTATGGTAGTGAAAGTGACAAGCTGTCACAAAATCAGCAGCCGGAAGGATAAGTTCTGACTGTACATTTATTTTTAACTTCAAGGAACGTCTTGAGGGAATGTTTCAGGAGTTTCATGATGGTCATTAATGACTCAGTTTCAGTTGAATCTCATAAAAAACAAAATAGCCAAATAAAATGTCCCTATAATCCTCACAGTCATCATTAAAAGTTATTTAAATAAACCCACCCATTTTATTTCAGTTTCTACTGTACTCTATTTTTCCAACTTCATTTACATCTATGTTTCAGCACACAGAAGTTTATTTTTTAAAGTTTTTATTTGCTGGCATATTGATCGCAGTCATTTTGTCAAAAGCTACTTATATGGGTCATGGGTCTACTTGAACCAATGCATCCCAGCAGGCTATGGGCGAAAAGTGGTGTACACCCCGGATAAAATGCAAGTTTATCATGGGGCCACATGAATGAAAAAAAACCAAACACATTTGCTCACACTCAGACCTAGAGACAATTTTTTGTGACCAGAGCACCCACACAGGCATAGAAAGCACATACAAACTCCACACAGAAAAGAATTGAGCCGCGAACCTTCTTCTATGAGGCAACAGCGCTACCCGCAGCACCACAGTGTCACCCAAAATATACTCAATCATTCAAAAATACAAAAATCTAGATGAAATTCCTCTTCAATAGGGACACTATAATGATTACAGCTTACCTCTTTGTGATATTGCACTCTCACTTTGACATGCCACCATTGAGTTTTTGCACTTCAGCAGGAAAACCTAGAAGCTGTATCTGTACAGTACTTTTGCACAGCCAAGAAAACAGTCAGTGTTCAGCAGAGTTCAAAGTTCACCCTATCTGTAACTAAGCACTATAAATCATACTACATGGGACTTCTGTTTATTACATTCCCATTTCCATTATCCAGCCTTTTTCCACATTTATGATCCTGAAAAATATATTTTACAAGATATTTGATGACTTTAGACATAACCTGTTCTTAAATAAATGTGTAATCTTCTGGCTCAATTCATGCTTCCAATAGAAATCAAAATAATACAGATTTAGAATTAATGCCCTACAAAATGTATAGTATTGTATTTTGAAAAAAACTCTCAATAACAATAAACTCAAATTAGATTAAGCTATTGTAACCAGGTTAATTAATAATAGTAATAATAGTATTTGTTCATTCAATGCAAATTAGTTGTCTATAAATGTAGTTTAGGCTTGACAAAAGTTCCTCAATATATAATACCTAACAAAGAAAATAAATGTTTAATGATATGCTGTTACCTTTATTGCACAAAAATATGACACTTGTACTATGTAATTAATACCCTGAGGCACATAAAAATAATGGTTTAAACACAGCATGACATAACAATCTATGCTCCACTTGTCCTGTCACTAGGAGAGGTGCGTAAGAAGGGCCTTCCGTATTTTCATCACCCACTTCTACGCAGTATTCCCTTCATACAGTAATGTTAAATTTCCCTCATGACAGTTTTCAGGCTCTTTCTTTGTGGTTTCAGACCTCATTTTAGTTTTGTTATGCAGTTCCTTCCCATTTTGAGACTTGTTCAGTACACCACATATCATGCACTGAAGCCCTATCCTATTATAAAAACTGTGGTAAATTAATTGTTTTAATCATTTGTTTATGAAAGTGGTAATGAGTCTCTACTGTGGGTATTTTAAGAAGAATCACAATAATTGATCATCAAATGTCTTCAAATACTACAATCTTATCTAATAGGTGAAATTTATGGACCATGGACAGTCAAGTAAATCCAACTTCCTGTTTCATGTTGAGAAAGTTATGTCACAGCAACGACTTCAAGTTTTACCGAAACCTGAGATGATATTTCATCAGTATGACTTCACTTTTCATTGTCCACAATTTTAATATTGTTCACGTTTGAAATTAACGGAATTTAGTACCAGGCAGGATTTTGCTGCAGCACAGCACCTCTAAACTTCACAAGTACTAATTTTACAACGTCAGCCTGCCAGTTGAGTATTTGTAACACCAAGAGGATTTTTTTTTACATCTTTATATGATACATGAAATTACCTCCAGTTATTTTCATATGTATAAGTACAAAAATAAAATCATATCACACAGAAATCACATAAAAGAAAAAAAAATATCACATTTTCTTACTGATATTAAGACAGATTAAAAGGTGCATTAAGGTGAAGTTTGCCCTGTTTGTAGTGAATTTTTAAAATCCGAAATAAAGTCTGAGTTGAAGCAGAGACTGGCTCCACATAAAATCAATCTCCCTCACAAAATTTCTGCTTCAAAATCTCCTCCTAAACTCACTTCTACCAACATTGTTTCGTACAATTCAAAGGGAAATCACAGCTTTTTTAAGAGAAGTTGTTGTGATATTGAATTATTATGTCATACATGTCCAGGAAGCTGAGTAATGTACTGTTCTAGGGTCACAGCAAAATGTGTTATGCTAAAAAAAAAAAAAAGAATCATGTAAAATAAAAATATTTTTTTTTTAAGGAGTTATATATTTAGAATATTTTCACTTAGTTGTCTTGCAGTCAGACAATAAGACAACTTGTCATGGTCAAGGTTTTTATGTTTGATTATATCCTGTTTTGTTTTGTTGGCATTGTTTCATTCTCCTTTAGTTAAAACAGGGTGGTTTTTGTTTTCAGTGCAAACCCCAATTGCTTCAATAACATGGTTTACAAATTATGGTTTTTTTTTCTGTCTGATTGAATAAGCATACAATTATGTCTCCATTTTAAAACACCAAATGCTCAGATGGTTGTAAAATCAATAGAGATGCAGCACATACATGTTAACAAGTGTCACTTCTCACCTGAGTGCACTGAGTTGTTTGCTTGAAAGCAATGACACAACACGGACATGGTAATGTGTAGAAGAACAAAAGACAGCTGCACAAAGTTAAGTTATGACAACAACACATTTCTGGCCTGACTTGTGCAGATGACCTGGTATAAACAAACCAGGCTTTCTATTTAGTTTGGATCACTTTTATAAAAGAGAGGAAAAGAGTGTTCCAGGAGGCCATCCTGGAGGCCAAAGCTCTTCTCCCTGGTGTTCAGCCTCATAACGAGTTTCTTCACTATTAGATTATCAGATATTACACGACTATTGAGTCCATTGAGTCTGATGTATGTTTGAATACCAAAAATTGTGTGTCCAACATTTAGCCACATTTTTCCACTGCTGCTGTAGTCCAGGGTCCTTTGGAATCCGTTCCATTTTCAACTTCAATGAAAATGAAATGCAATCAATATTATTTTCGTGGAGAAATTAGGACTAAGAATTTAATTTTAATAATAAGTAAAGAACCCCTGCAGTGTTTGAGACAGATCTTTGAAGTTTTTGGGATCCCATAGACATTTTGCATCCATACCATCCATTTTCTATACCCACGTCATCTGTCATCGCGGGTCGCGTGGTGCTGCTGCCTATCCTAGGTGACTGGGCCATGATGCAGGATACACTCCGGATGCGACACCAGTGCATCCATACCAGCAACACCTAACTTGGTGTAAGGATAAACACAAGACAGGAACAAACACATTATTGGTCAGTGCTGTTTTTGGGTACCTGTTAGCCATTCTATTGTCATATTTCATTGTGCAACGATACCTGTCCATTTATGATTGTCCGTAACATTTCATATTCAACCTTCTCTTTACACGGGACTGTGGACAGGAGAGGTAAACTTTGCTTCAAAAACATCTGAGGATAGTTGCATAAACCCAAAAACGTAGGGGTCGTTACCCACTGGGAAGGGGCTTTATTTGTTTAGACAGCTTGACGTTTGAAGTCCAGCCTCCTGGGTCTCTTTATGCAATGCTTACCAACTAAAATCGTTCCTTTTCCCTATAAAAGCAGCATTAACTTGACTGAACGCTTTGGGTTGTTTTTGACATCTCTAACTTTATTTTGTGACTCTCTTTGAACAAGGAAAATGTATGCAGCCATTTCACTCTTCATCTTTGTGTGCTTGACTGCCGCCACCCATGCGGACCCCCATCATCCATGCCGTAAGAATTTGTAAAACCGTTCTTTCTTTTTTTATTTTCTGCTTTTGAATTTTCTGGGTATAAGAAATTTTTCAAAAATGATCGTATTACATAAAATAAATGGTGATTTTACTATAAAATAAGAGTCATGTTGAACATTTTCCTAACTGATATTGCTGACTTTCAGATGCACCCAATATGACAGGATGCATGACTGTGGTGAGTTGTTTCATGTCTTTCAGGCTAAATAGACTATTATTCTAGGACACTTTAAAAAGAATTTCAAACATAGTTGCAATCCTTCTCTATTTTCCCCTACATATATCTTTTACTAGATGAACCTAAAGGGTGATGTGAGAGGCTACGGTTCTTTCACTTATGATTCAATGGGTAACAAACTACGGTTCAAATCAAATGAGAGCCAGCCTGTAAACACATCATTAGGTTTGGATCTTCTGATGTTCTTTGACGAGGTAACGCACCTCTTTCATCAGAAATAAATGTCACAGTTCCCATGATGCTGTTTTGCTTCTTGACATCTGATTCTTTAATTGAACCTGGCAGGGGATTTTCTACGAGATTGACAGTAAAAATCAAAGCTGCGAGAAAAAAGCTTTGCAATGCACCATGCACCCCCTGGACATTCCCAATGATGCAAAGTTCCATGGGATTATAAACAGTGGGAATCCCTCCATTGAAGGGGAGGGATTAAAATTGAATCTATGGACAGGGTCAATGCGAGGAACGAAAGGTAAGTTAGCTGCTATAAAATTAGATTGTTTCCCTTTAATTGGACATTATTCATGACATGAAGAATTTTTTTCCAGGCCATTATATCATATCTGTAACCATGGGATGTCTGCCTATCTCCTCATTGTACTTCACTGAGTCCACAGCATTCGTAGTCAGGTCGGTGATTTCTCATAATCAGCTTTGATATGCCAAAACCAGGCAGGTTTTTAGTATCTATTGCCCTGAAATGAATGTCAATGAAATGTTTGCATTACTCTCTCACAGCAACATGGATGTTGAACTGGAGATCAAGGATCCTGATCTCCTCGTGGTGCCTTCCTTTTGTCAGGGGCTGCCTGTGGAGGAGACACCTGAAGGGACAGTACACAGCTTCCTGAATGAGTTCATGTAGATGAACCATTTCCAGAAGACAATCAAACCCCTCTCCACAAGCGGCCTGCCAGAACTTCTCTATTCTACTCATGTATGACTCGAGTTTCTTGTGTGACACCGCACTACATCACATCTGCTTGGATCACAGCTTCCACTGCCCTATGAAGATATGGCTTTGAATGGATCACACTGTATACATACATTTTGATATAAACGAAAGTGATATGACAGTATTTTAGAAGTAGACATAATTACTAATAGTTGGTGTGTGTTTTTTCAAGTCGGCACTGCTTATAAAACCTGTAAGATGTGATTAATGGAGCAATAAAATGTCAAAGCTGTCATTGTGATGGGTTTTTTATCTAAGGTTGTCATTTTAAAATGTTTTGCTGCTGTTCAATTTTTAGATATGGAATCAAAGTGATTTGTCCTTTGGTTGGATCAATGAATGGGGCTGTGACTCCAGTTTCTTCTCCCTGTGTTCGTATCACCTAGAAATACCCATCACGTGGAGGTGTAACCAGCAAACTACACACCATTTACTGATGTGTTCCACTTAGAGATATAGTCATAAAACTCCCTTCAACAGGCCAAGTTTCAAGTTGGACTAAAATCAAGTCTGAGTTAATCTAAATAAGATTATTATTAGTGTTTTTATTTATAACACTGATTATACTCTGATTCTGAATAACAAAATGAACAAATTCTTAACTGGTCTAATGGCCAGTCTATGATGTACATGGTTATACCAACATTAAAGCAGTCATGAAAAGACAGTAAAAAATCATGCAAATACATTAAAAAAAAATCAGTCATTCAATCAATCAAAATAATTATTAGGGAATTTGGCCACTATCCTTTACTAATTGAAAAATACAAATCAGCTTTTTGTAAATTAACTTTAAAATGGCAGAAATTTATTCTTATTACACTGTAGTTGTGCATATTTGATTCCCTTTGTTTGTATTGTGGTTTTTTTAAATTCAAAGCACAAATTCTTTCCTTAATTGATGTAAAAGCACTCTGTAATCGGTGTTTAGACAGAGGCTATCTTAATCAAGAGTTTTCTACTCATATAGGTCAATCTTTGTCATATTTCAACTAACCACTGTCACATCTTTTACACTTTCCATTTTTTCAAAAACCTAAATAATGTGTTTACAGGTTTTGCACAATAAAAATGCATTTATAAAGACGCGTCAACGCCCAGACAGTTACATTTTTCGACACATTTAGATGAACTAAAAACATGTGTAATAGCTCCTCAGATGTTGTGTACAGTCAGCCAGTCGGATTGTAACCAGACAGGCAGAGAGAAGAGACATGGCATGACCTCTTTTACCAGCAGTTCACGGGACCGCCGACAGGTGGCGCCTGTGCTGCACGCACAACAACGAAAACACAAACTGAGCCTTGTTAGCCACCAAGGAGCTTCCTGCCTAACGTTAGCTAGCAAATAAAAAGATTATTTTTTTATATTTGAAAAATGACATTTTGTGCAGGAAATTAACGAAAACATTTTCTTTGCAAATTGCGTACCGTTTGGATTACATTGTTTTTGTCTGTCTTTTATTTAAAACAAGGTAAGTTGTAAAATGGCGGATAGCTCATGTTAACATCCAGGGGAGTTTGTCATTGATGCTGCATTTCTAAGAAATGTTTGCCGACCAGACACCTGACTCTATTATAAATAAGAGTCAAGTGCATAGAAATAAGACTTGTTTAACATTATTTGTAATTGATGTCAATAATGATGAATAGCCGCCGGTGTTAAGCAGCTAATGTTGCCATTAGCCATCTACTCCTCACGATAGCACTAGCCAGGATCGCAACTGAAGTGGTGCTGAAAATGTATAAAGATCCTCCAGCGAATCTTAATCCCGACATTTCTTGCACGACACGAATAGAACAATCAAATATGGTGTTCAAAAGAGACGGCTTACACATCTCATGTCATTTCGATTTGCAAGAAAGCAGTTTGGCCATCGTAGCAAAGACGTCAGGGAGGAAGAGATGAGGATCGGGATCACCAGCTTCGTAAACATCTGCAGTTTCGTTTGTAGTTCGGAAGTGTGAAAACGGCGCCGGTCAGAATTATTTTAACAATGAAAACTTTTTAATCTGAAACTAAAGTTGAGTATCTTATCAGAACGACATGTCATAAGTGCTTATGAGAACAAGAGCTACTTGTCTGGAAAAAGTGAAGCGCGGTGACGCTGTGACACTTAAACGCAGCATACATGTCCATTTATGGCGCCTGGAGTCAACCGTGTCATGTTTACGTTGTGTTTCGGGATTGCCCGCCGTGTTAGCGGCAGGATTATGTTAACACGCCTCCACAGATTTCCCCTCTGTCGCGGTGAGTTTCGGATGAAACAAATCTGTGGAGTTCTAGCAAAGACATCATTTCCTTTTTGTTTCGTGTTTTTTTTTTTTTTGTCTATTAGAATTTCAAGATTTTATGTAAAATCCTAAATAATTTTGAATTAGTATTTAGATGAGACTATGGATTACAAATTTGAACATAAAAATGTTTAATAATATGTCATTAAACTGTACTTTTTATTCACTGTGTGTGGCCCTGAACCTGACTCAATCTTCATGACAGTCATTTGGTACACATAATAACCGAGTAGTACTTCAAGGTGTTTTATTTAAGACATTACTATTTATATCATTATAATATTCATGTAGAAATTCTGCTGTAATGTGGACACACTGATCTATAGAAAGTTGGAACAATGTGGCTCCAGTGTGATTATAAAAAACATCCTGAAGTTTACTTTTCTCCACCGGTTGGTCTGATAAGAAGCCTCCCCAGTATGACGCCATCTTCATCTGATTTCTTTCTTCATAGCTTCTAACGGCTGCTTTCAGTGGCAACAATTACACAACTGCTTTTTGGGATTCAAAAGTTTGTAGTGTGTAATGTATTGGAAATGCTACTCTAGTCTTATGTAAATATGTTTTGAAAAATGCAAAGAAAAACACGGTTAGCTAACACTTTAACTGAGCTTCAGCTTTGTGGTTTGGGCCTGAGGTATAAATGACATCAAACCATCACAGCCTCATCCTGCCTTCGCACCCTGCATTAACAGAGATAAACAATTTCCTGACACCCAGTTACCTCGTTATCGTCTTTGTATGGAACCTCGTTGCGAATAAAGGCACACAAGTTCCCCCTTGAAAACACTGTGTGAATGGGACTGTTGTTGCGTTTGAAGTGCGCTTCTCGGAAACAAATGAAACCATGGAAAAGGCATTCTCTAATGGCAGCGGCCTCTTTCAACAAGATCGTGTCCTGCCACACAAAATGATCAGACGAACACAAAAATGAGTACAGAATGCTGACTTGGCCTCTGATTTCCCAGATCTCTATCCAATCAAGTATCTTTGGGATGTGCTGGACACAGGTCTGATCCGTGGAGGGTGCAACTTGTGAATTAGAGGACTTCTGCTTGTCTGCTGCAGACGTGTTGGAGCTAGACACCAGAGCATGCCTTCAGAGTTGTGCTAAAGTGATTGGTGGCCAAAGGATGTTATGGCTGATTGATGTGTATGGATGCAAAAATATGAAGTATTGACCTCACAGTTTTGGAATTTAAAACGTGCACAGATTCTTAAACCAAGAGCACAGATGCATGTTATGCATATGACTGTGATTTATTACCTCTATGCTTCGCTTTCATTGCGAGATATTTTCCCTACAAATGACAAAGTAAAATTGCCTTGCTACTGTACGGAATTTATTCAGATTATGTCGGTCAAACACAAAGATTGAACCTTAGTTGTATTTATGTGTATTCCCTAGTTCTTTTGGCTCATCTGGCAAAAACAAAAAACATTCTCATCTGTTTAAAGTGCAGATATAACACCAATTAGCAGTTTATAAATATAAGTGAGAGCATTAAATGTACTGACTTCTACAGTGTACTGACAAATAGATGGTTGGCTTAAAATTGTTCACTGTTCCAAACTGCCATGGGTGGACAAGTCAGTTGATTTACATGACTTCAGCAAAAGATTGTCTAATTTATGAGTCATTGAATTTCTGAGAGAATGACAAAAATTCTACTAAAATGCATTACCAAGGTTTAGAGTGAAGCTGATTTCAAGTAAGATATTGTTGATTTATGAGATGGCAGACATGCATTCTGAGAGTCCTGGGTGAGTAAACTGAGGAATGCGCCACCATTGCGTCTCTCAGAAAATCTGTGTTGGTGAAGGAGGGCTGAGAACAAGTTTATAGAATGACTTTGTTTTAATAGATTCATCTACAGAATGTGAGAAAACTTTGGAAAATATCAAACAATTTCTGACTCCAGGATGGCATCATCAGATTTTTAATTTTTTAGTGGCCGTTGATGTAAAGTTGATTAGATCAAAATGTTAGGTCTGTTCTATTCATGTGCTTCAGTATGCCAGTGATGTCAATAGAAACCATAAATTACATTACTTGCCCATGCATCTGTTCAGGTTCTATAGATGATTTGTAAGCAGCCATTGTGCCTTTGGACCCAAGAATGAATTGATTTCTGAGAAAAGTAGTGCCGCCTTCAAAGTTAGCTGAACTGCTTTGGTATGATAGCTGAGGTTACCTTAATGAGCTGCAGCAAACATACATTTTTTTTCCTTGGCTTTCATCAAACAGAATTTTCTGACATGTTTGTCAAATCCTGGGCAGTTATACAGGTCATGTTGTCTTGGGGCATTGCCAAGTTGGTAAATGTTTGGCTTGATGTTCTCACCATTCCTTTGTCGTCTGCGTTACACGGTAGTCTGTTGAATAAATCTGTGAACATTTGGTTTGCTTGAGAATAAGTCCAGCTAGTGTCACTGTTTTCATTCATAAACAAACTTCACATTTGTCTTATTTTACAGGTGCAACTGAAAAGATCCCCCATCAGCAGGGGTCCGGATCAGTAGAAGCCACCTATTCCAGCCTCTCCATAAAATGTTAAAGAAATGATAGCAGCGCAGGATTTGCACACAGACTTTCAATGTCCTCAGTAAGCAGCATGTCACAAAAATGTATTTATGTATGAAATGTGTCATTGATTTTTTTTTCATTAGTTTGTATCTGTGAACTGTTTCAGTTGTGATTTGTGCCTATAATGTCTTCTGTGTTCTGCACAGAGAGGCAGAATCTCAGTTGTCTTCAGATACTGACCTAGAAGATCCCGAAGGCAAAAATGCAAAGACAGGAAAAGTCCTGGTATGTTTAAGATCTATCTATATATGTATCATCGTTCATCGTTTCCATAGCTGTTGGTGTTTGATGAGGGTCACAGGGAGGCTTGAACATAAGCCAATCCTGGCATGCATTGGATGGAAGAAACACCATAAACTGGTTCCCAGGACATCACAGGGCTATTGAGATTAAAAGCAGGTTGATATTCTTCAGTGTTATTTCCCAGTAATGTTAATGAACGTGCATTGTGCTCATAGTTATGATAACATCATTACCGTCATTGTCCACTTACCATCTTTTTGTTCAACAGGCAGCCAGGAGAGGGAAAAAGACACTTGGAGACAAGGCTAAAGGGAAGCTCCCTGGTGGCCGGGCGAATGGTCATCATCAGGAGAACGGGATGGAGACGATGACCCTGTTCGAAGTAGTTAAAGTGGGGAAGAGCGCTACACAGGTTGGTACACACGACTGTGGGGAAGGGTTTTGACTTGTGTCTTTCTTTTCACTGCCATGGGCATGTTGTGTGTTCCAGTCAGTTGTTGATGACTGGATAGAGGCGTACAAGCATAACCGGGACGTTGCTCTCTTGGATTTAATCAACTTTTTCATTCACTGTTCTGGCTGCAGAGGTAAGTAGCAGACATGATGTTGAAGAACTTGTAGCTTTTTGAGCTCCAAATGTCAATCTATAGAGTGAACTTTGCTGCCTCTGTGATTCTTCATGTAGGGGCTGTGAGTGGAGAGATGTTCAGACATATGCAAAACTCCGAAATCATTCGTAAAATGACAGAGGAGTTTGATGAGGTGATCATCCTGCATTTTTACATCCATTTGAGGAGATTGTAATCATTAATTTGTGCAGTTACCCAATACGAGCATTGAATATAAAGCAATATGATCTTCCTGCACTGAATCATGGCTTCCCCATCACCAACAGGACAGCGGTGACTATCCATTAACTCTATCAGGACCACAGTGGAAGAAATTCCGGATAAGCTTCTGTGATTTCATTGCGGTTCTGGTGCGGCAGTGTCAGTACAGCATCATCTATGATGAGTACATGATGGACTCGGTGATCTCGCTGCTCACTGGCCTGTCTGACTCCCAGGTCAGAGCGTTCAGACATACAAGCACACTAGCAGGTCAGTTCTAAAGCGCATACGTCAATGTGGAATCTTCCTTTGTCTGTTTGTTTGGAACATATTTCAGCTTCTCCAGGTGTGGATTTTAAGTATTTTATCTCTGGTAGCCATGAAGTTAATGACGGCCTTGGTGAATGTGGCTCTGAATCTGAGCATAAATATGGACAACACCCAGAGGCAGTACGAGGCGGAGAGAAACAAGGTCGTTGCCAAAAGAGCCAATGATCGTCTGGAGCTCCTGTTACAGAAGCGGAAAGAGGTGAGAAAAATATTAACTCATAAAATTTGGCTGAATTTCACTCCAGACACATTAACATGATTAACATGAAGGTTGCAGAAGGTATTCAAAGTTTTCCTCAAATATTTTTCCATGCTTTCACTTTGTGCACACACATACACACACACACGCGCGCGCGCGCGCGCGCGCGCGCTTTGTTTGTGGTCATTCTATTGATCCATTTGTACGGTATTTGTGAATTTAAAACTTATAGTTGGATATTAAACTACATTTTATTGACCTTGTACAATATTCAGTCATACATTTATTTTCTGAACTGCTTCTTTCACTTACACGGGTCACAGTGGTTGCGGACCTATGGGCTTTAGGCAAAGAGACACTCTGGACAAGTTCCCAGCGCACACAGAACCACATGAAAAAAGAACAACCACTCACAAACACACTCACCTACAGACAAAATGGAATTGATCAATCCACCTGAAGTGCATGTTTTGGGAGGTGGGAGGAAGCAGGACAACCCGTAGAAAATACACGCAGACACGGGGAAATCGTACAAACTCCGCACAACAATGTCTCAATTCCCAAACCTTGCTGTGAGACACCAGCACCACCGTACAGTCCCTTGTACAAAATTGACTCCAATAAATATATGTTGAGCTTCAGACAACAACGGGTTCTGTGCACAGATTCGTTCTTGTAGGATTGATTTGAGAGAATTTAGCATTCAACAATTATGAATATGAATTTGAATATTTGAATGGTGTGGACAGTCTGTTGTTCTCTACAAACAAATAACAAAAAAAATGTCAAAACCAGGTTGAAAAAAATGTTACACAAGTGTTTACTCACATTTAAAACCATTATACAATGTGTCCCTTCTTAATTTTTGGATTTTGCTTCATTTGGGCCCCTCATTGTTCTGCAGTTGTAAGTACTCATCACCACATGCAGGTGTCATACCTTTTTCCCCAAAAAACTGCATGCAAGCAATAGGCGAAGACTGAAACATCATAGTTATTCTACAGATACATTTAGCAAACAAGCTTTGAAAGTAATGTTTTTCTTAGAACGACAGAAATGTTTCTCCAAATAATTTCAAACTATCTCTTTTGTGTTTGTTTTCCAGCTTCAAGAAAATCAAGATGAAATTGAAAACATGATGAATGCAATTTTTAAAGGAGTCTTTGTTCACAGATACCGGTATGTGAACCCCTGACTGATTTTATACATATGGTAATGCCTCCAACCATTCTTGATTTTTACATCAAAAGACGTTATATTCAGGGAGGCAAGGGGATGAACATGAGATGATGACCTTGACCTTGAGAAAACTAGGTCAAGGTCAACTTTCAACTTTTGTACATTTTTTTGCACATATCTCAAGAACCGGATAAGATAGAAAGACTAATCAAAAGACGTTATATTCAGGGAGGCAAGGGGATGAAAATTAGATCACAACCTTGACCTTGAAAAACTACATCAAGGTGAAATTTTCACTTTTATACCTTTTTAGGTACACATTTCTGAAACATGATGAGATATAATCACAAAACAAAAGGCAACATTTTCAGGAAGCCAGAGGCACAAAAATGTGATGATAACCTTCACCTTTGGAAAACTAGGTCAATGTCAACTTACCACTTTTGTATCTTTTAGGGTGCAAAATTATACTCAACAGTACAATATAGAATTCATTGCTGCAATCATTATGAAAGCAGGTCAGGGTAAAATTTTGAATTCAGGGGTGTCTCGGGATGTTGCAGTCTCTGACTGCCTTGTTCTTCCCTCTAGCAGAGATCTGTTCATGTTTAGCTCTTTGGCGCCCTCTAATGTCAAATCTGGGACAACACTAATGTGAGTCCCCTGTATAAACAGATTGGACAAGGTGATATTTGACCTGCAACTGAATTTAATCAATGCTCTTGTGTTTGGCAGCGATTCCATTGCTGAAATCCGAGCTATTTGTATTGAGGAGATTGGAATGTGGATGAAGCTCTACAGTGATGCCTTTCTCAATGACAGCTATCTGAAGTATGTTGGCTGGACAATGCATGACAAGGTGAGATAACAAAGGACTTACTTACGTAAGAAAAGTTGATGAAGTGATAAAAATAGCTCTAAAAGATTTAAAATCTTAAGTTTAAATCACATTTACTATTTATTGAGAACTCTTGTTGTCATTTTAAGTCTCACATATGCCTCTTAAATTATTTTAGTGTTTAAAGCAACCATTAGTAGTGGTGTGTGTTCATTGAACATAATGGAAACATCACATACAGTCCATATGGATTTATTCATTTATTGGTTTATTTAAAACTCAATCTGTCCATTGTACACATGAGGATAAGGCACTCCCTTTGTACGAACACCAAACCAAAGCAGAGCAGAGGAGAGTTAAGTCAACAAGTAAGAGATGCTCATGCTGAAACAAGTGTTCATATTTTCTGTTAGTGGGTGGCACATCACCTTCATATTTTGTCCCTAGGGGGGCACAACAATAAATGGTTTCACTGGTTCAAAGATAAAGTAACAGCTGATTTTCATCATCAAACATAATGAATGTTTTCATTGTGACTCTAGCAAGGTGAGGTGCGCTTGAAGTGTCTGACTGCCCTGCAGAGCCTCTTCTACAGCAGGGAACTCGGTGCACGACTGGAGCTCTTCACAAGTCGCTTTAAGGTGCCAGAACACGTTCGAGGCTCTGCGTGCATCATCGAAACGTTATGTGTTTATGTTTTGATAGCTAAAGAGTGCTAACATAATTTTGACTTTTGTATTTGACTATTTTCTAGCCAAGATACTGTATTTTAATCACAAAGTTATTCTCGCTGACAGGACCGCATTGTGTCTATGACTCTGGACAAGGAATATGATGTTGCAGTGCAAGCCATAAAACTACTGACACTTGTCTTACAGTGAGTAACACCCTTTCATTGAATGTTTTTTGAAACCGTATTATACAACATTAAAGACGTCTTACTTTCTTTTACAGATCTAGATTGAATATGTTGTGGCACAGGGAGAAGACGTAACCTTTACCCCTCAGAGCTCGCATATGTCATTGCTTCTGTATATGTCTGTTTCTGAGTCTAAACTGGCCAGAGTGTTATTGTGTGTTATTAGGTCATCTTTCCTTCCTCGACCTTATACCAGTCACTGATTCACTGAAACTTTTTTTTCACTAAGAATGCACCCATTTCATCTAACAGGAGTAGCGATGATGTTCTAACAGCGGAGGACTGTGAGAGTGTTTATCATCTAGTTTACTCTGCATATCGACCCATCGCTGTTTCAGCAGGAGAGTTTCTGTTTAAGAAGTAAGTGCTAATAAGAACAACAATTAGAATAATGCTATTTTTTATTACTGTGATTATGCTTACGGACAGTGGAAAGCTGATCTGTTACTGTATTTAAATAAAAACTAAGAATGAAATTTGATGAAATTCCAAATCTTGGAATGTGAGTTGTTTTGGTTTGTCTCACCCCATAGCGTTACTAAATTGACTGCAGGCAAAGTAGTTATTTATTCAGCCTGCCACAGGTATTTTAACAGCTTTATATGATGATGTGATCAAAGGCTCTTCAGCCATCGGGGTCCTGAGGATGAGGGATTACCAAGGAGGGGCAGACAGAGTCTCAATGGAAGCCTTATCAAGACTACAGTCTTCTTCTTCTTGGAGAGTGAGGTAATCAGTTATTTTAAACAAGTGTTCATTGTAATTGAAAAAAGAATGTCAATTTTAGCCTGTTATATGTTAATCTAGAAGTTAGTTTAACTCATTATAGTTTTGGATGAATCATTTGCATTTGCTTCCATTTTTTTATCCATCTACATGATGAGGAATCTTACTTTTAATTTGCATTTGATGTTGATTCAGTTTCGATTGATGTTTTATAGCTGCACGAACACGGGGCCTACTTGGTGGATAGCTTGTGGGAGTGTGGATCAGAGTTGTTAAAGGACTGGGAGACTATGATCAGCCTGCTGCTGGATGAGCCCATGCCAGGAGAGGAGGGTGATGGTCCATTCTTTCAATTACTGGCTCTGGGTTTCCAGCACCAGCATATAGACCAACACAAGGAAAA
This sequence comes from Antennarius striatus, assembly GCF_040054535.1. Classification (NCBI taxonomy): domain Eukaryota; kingdom Metazoa; phylum Chordata; class Actinopteri; order Lophiiformes; family Antennariidae; genus Antennarius; species Antennarius striatus. The sequence continues at coordinate 8,713,374 of NC_090788.1, forward strand.
TTAAACCCTTTTTTTCAAAGGCCTTGTTTTATTTCTCTCTCTAGCTCTAACTGATCGCCAGGAGACTGCTCTGGTTGAGCTCATGCTCTGTGCAGTTCGGCAGGCTTGTGAATGCCACCCTCCTGTTGGCAGAGGCACAGGAAAGAGGGTGAGTGTGGTCATCGCGCTTAACGGACAGAAGAGTCATTTTATTTCATGATTTTATGGTGTTATCATGGTTGTGGTTTTGTGCATTGAAAGGTCCTGGGTGCGAAGGAGAAGAAGACACAACTGGACGATCGGACACGGATCACAGAGATGTTTGCAGTTGCGTTGCCTCTTTTACTGGCAAAGGTGATTCAGCACAATGGCCTGCAGCTCTGTGACTTGTATATTTTGATAAAAATTGTTTCCTCTTTCCTGTATTAGCTAACGGTTTCATATCTCTTGTCACAGTACTGTGTTGATATTGATAAGGTGACAAATTTACTGCAAATTCCAAAGTTCTTTGATCTTGACATCTACACAACTGGTCGGTTAGAAAAGGTTTGTGAATTTTTATACATTTTTACACTATGAAACTTTACAATCAGGTGGTTTTGGCTAAACAATATTCTATCCTTTAATTTTATTTGTAAGCATTTGGACGCCTTGTTGCGGCAAATCTGGGAGGTCCAGGACAAGCACACTGACATTGAGGTCTTGGAGGCCTGCTCCACCACCTACCACTATCTCTGCAATGAAGAGTTCACCATTTTCAACCGAGTGGACATCACCCGCTCTCAGCTACTTGATGAGCTTGTAGACAAATTCAATCGACTCCTGGAGGATTTTCTGCAAGAGGTGAGTGCAGGAAGACCTTGCTGTATGGGTGTTTTGAAAATGAAGGGTGAATGTTCGGATTTCACTGGTTTGATGTGTTTTATTTCAGGGTGAAGAGCCAGATGAGGACGACGCCTACCAGGTTCTGTCTACACTCAAGAAGATCAGCGCCTTCCATAAGTAATGCAGTTTACACATTTGTACTAATGCTTTCAGGATAAAGTTATTTGTTGAGGAGACATTCAAGTACTGAGTGTTGTTTTCTTTTGTGAGGTAAGATGGAATTAATGTCACCTGTATGAAATCCTTAGATGTGTATTTAATTTTTTTTTGTCCTTTTTGCTTCTAGCGCACATGACCTCTCTAAATGGGATCTCTTCACCAGCAACTACAGGCTACTCAACACTGGTCTGCAGAATGGAGATATGCCTGAACAGGTATCTCAGCTATTAGAAAAGGTTCTGCTCAAAATTTTTCAAAGGTCCTTAAAATGATCACAAGTCATTAAAATGCCTCATAAATTTACTGCCATTTTCTCCAGTAAACGGATTTTGCAAACCACATACAAACAAGGAACTTTTATGTTATCTAAGATTGTAGCTATTACTGGTTTCACAGCATACTAAGGAGTACAATTTGATTTTATTACTATGAAAATATGTTCATTATTCATTGTATTTATTTAAGTTTTAATGGGAATTTGTTTAGAACATCCAAAAATTAAAACAACAATGATTTGTTAATGAGGATAGACAACCAGTTAGTGAGAAATTTGGGAGTGAAATGTCTAGTACAGGGGAAAATGTGCCCAACCAGTTCCAATTTAACAGACATTTTCCTTGCATATAGATAGATAGATAGATAGATAGATAGATAGATAGATAGATAGATAGATAGATAGATAGATAGATAGATAGATAGATTGATTATTAATCCCGGAGGAAATTGTATATAGTGAAATACTGTGATCCTGTACAAATGGAATAGTTTGTAAGATGATTATTATACCATGAAAAATGTTAAATGTGTGCAGTCATTTTAGGGGATTAGAGAAATATTGGTTATGACTACACATAACCATGGTTTTGAAACGGAACATGTATGGCACATTTAACAATAATATTTGATGAAGTCACTGAAAGCACAAGTAAAACTAATCTGATTTCTCTGAGTAATCTGCTTAGTGAAGTATACAGTATGAGACTAGACTGTGAGGAACATGACTTCTCATCCGATCTGTTTGCTTCCTCTTCTCCAGATTGTGATTCATGCAATGCAGTGCACACATTACATCATCTTGTGGCACCTGGCAAAGGTTCCAGATGGCAGTTCATTAAAGGTAGTCTACATGTTGGGATTTTTAAGGTTGACTTTGCAAACTTACTGAATGAGAAAAAAACATCAATGAAGCATTTCTATCCCTTCTGTTTCATGTAGACGATCATGACAAATAACCTGATTTTTTGAGTTCATTGAATTTTACTTCTCTGCTTTCTTTTAAACTGACTATTTGCTTTTTTCAGAATGATATGGTGACCTTGAGAAAACAAATGAGAGCTTTCTGCTTAATGTGTCAGCATTACCTAAACAGCATCAACACAGCAGTTAAGGAACAGGTGGGATTAGGCTGATTGTTTGTTTTTTTATTTCCAGAATTTTCCTGTAGGCTATTACCAAACAGGTTTGCCAGTATTTTTAGAAATGCTTAAGTGATGTGTTTATTCCAGGCTTTCATCGTTCTATGTGATCTGCTAATGATCTTCAGTCATCAAATTATGTCATCAGGCCGGGAACAACTGGAGCCTCTGGTTTATGCACCAGACTCCACCTTGCAGGCAGAGTTGCTTAACTTCATTCTGGATCAAGTGTTCATTGATCAGGATGTCGATAACAACAGCACAGGTTAGAGTCAAGCACCATTGTGAGAATCAACCACACCGAAAGTAGGAAGAGGATGTAGTTTATATTAATGATTTATTTTTGTAATTTCTCTTCTTAGACGGACAGCAAGACGATGAAGCCAGCAAAATTGAGGCTTTGCACAAGCGAAGAAACCTTCTAGCTGCCTATTGCAAATTAATCGTTTACAATGTTGTGGACATGAACACCGGAGCAGATATATTTAAGCAGTATATGAGGGTAGGCTCAGAACCTATTTTTCTCATAAATTTTGAGAAACTGTTTCTGGTTTTCTCAACAGTATCCATTCTCTTGATTCCTAGTATTACAATGACTATGGTGATATCATCAAGGAGACGATGAGTAAAACAAGACAAATCGACAAAGTACAATGTGCGAAGACCCTCGTTCTGAGCTTGCAAAAGGTAATATTCTGTTACTTTGTAATCTTTCGTGTGTGTGTGTGTGTGTATTTGATTTGCCATAAATAATAGTAGGAGCTAGAGTAAGATTTTGACCTTTTCTTGTGACACTGCCTGTGACAAAAGTGTTCCTCTCTCGTTTCTTTTGTAGTTATTCAATGACATGTTGTCTGAACTGGGCATTAATGTTGACCGCTCGTCGTCAGCCTTCTGTGGTATAAAAGAGCTAGCCCGGCGCTTCTCATTGACATTTGGGCTGGATCAGTTGAAGACCAGGGAGGCTATTGCCATGCTACACAAGTAAGTATTCAAAATTACCCTAATTTAGAAATGTATCTGTGTTTTAATGAGCAAAACTTAATCATTATTTCCATTTGTATTATGTTTTAGGAATGGAATTGAGTTTGCTTTTAAAGAACCTAGTCCCCAAGGAGAAGGGGGTCCTCCTCTCAACTTAGCCTTTTTGGACATCCTGAGCGAGTTCTCAAGCAAATTAATCCGGCAGGATAAGAGAACAGTGTAAGTTAAAGCTAACAGATGTGTGCTGTGGTTTGTGTTCGTAGCGAGCATGGAGTCTGATGAGGAACTCTCATAAATAAACTAGTAGTCACTGCTCTCATTCTGACACTTCTACAGTCACATGTATCTGGAGCGATTCATGACCTTTCAGATGGCCCTGCAGCGAGAGGACTGCTGGCTGCCTCTCATCTCGTACAGAAACTCCCTACAGGTTGGAGGGGACGACGACACAATGTCTGTCATTAGTGGCATAAGCAGTCGAGGGTCCAGCATCAGGAGTAAGAAGTCCAAACAAGTTGCTGCTAGCAAAAGGAAAATTCCTGAAGGTGAGCTCTTTTATTAATATTACTAAGTGTGTGATGGGTGTCTTTAAATCACCTTACATATGGACTACAGCACTGTGTTAGACAGTGACATCAATTCTCTGAAGTACCTACTCTGTAAATTCCAGGATTTTATTTTCTAAATGATTTCTGTAACAGAGGAGAACAGCTGCAGCAGCACGGATGCAGGTTGGTTGAACCGTGAGCAGAGCATGCAAACGCCAGTGATGATGCATTCTCCCCTCACCTCCACTGTACTGAGGGATCCAAAGAAGATGAGACCAGAGGACAGCTATGCCACTACATACACTTTGCCAACAGAGCAGCATCCCCACCAGCATGTGCCTCCCCAGCAGCAACAACAACAGCAGAACCGACACCACCAGGCTGCCATTGATTACAAGTATGAAAACCTTTCCTCATGCCTGCTTTAGTGAATGTTTGTACTGTATATGTTTCTGGTTGCAAAGTCTCATGCTGCTTTTTGCTGCATTACAAGTAGAATGTAGTGATTGAAATTTGAAATATGTTCCCCACAGTACCCAGGTTACATGGATGTTGACTCAGAGGCAACAAGCTGAGGCTTGCCAACAGCAAGAACGCATTAGCATGCACTATGCCAAGATGAGGAACCACATGCAGCAAGCAATGTGAGTTGACGCTTCTCATTGGACTGCATTTACAGTTTTTTTGAGTCGCTAACAAGCGTTTGTCCAAACAGCAGTCACATTTTCTAAACTCTTAACACAGACTCACACCTAGAAAGCACAATTGACCAAATGGTTAATTTTCTTCTCAAAAACACATTTTGTTAAATTAACACTAACTCCTCATTTCAAAATAGAACACCTTTTTCTGCACACACACTGTACCAAAACACTAGATATTTGACTCAAAATTAAATCACTGTGTCAAACAATAATGCTTGTTTTCACTTCATAAAGTACATGCAGTCAATCAAAGTACACCAGGTTTCAAAATACTAGTTATTGTTGACAAAAGTTGCATAGACTTTCATGTTTCAAATTTGCTGGTATTTGCCTGCATAATGTACACAAAATGTCTTGGTTGGGAACTTTATGTCCACATGCAATTTTCACATTCAAAAGCATTCCAGTAAAGAGCAAATCAGGTTTTTTCCTTTACAGTTTATTACAGGAGGTACAGTAAAAATACCGTTTACAATATGATAGAAAAGAAAAAGCTTAGTGAACAAAATATTAATGAAAACACACAAGAGCATTCTGAACAACAAAAAACAATGACAGCAAAAAGCCCAGAATAAAAAGGGGGAGGGCGGGGGGGCTTACATAAAAAAACACAAAATTACCGTCTCTAATCTGTACAATCTCTGATATCATCCAAGGCAATGCACCTGGGATGGAACTGCTGGGTATGGCGGATCCACCCTTGGCAATGATCAGCTGTGTGTCAATGGGGGGGCAGTGACTCAGTGGTAGAGCGGGTCATCCAATGTTCCAAGATCGGCGGTTCGATTCCCACTCTCGCCCAAAAATAACCAGAGTGTGAGCTGACAGTGGGAGGTGTCAGCTCACCTCTGGAGCACTGCCAAGGCACCATTGAGCAGGGTGCCGTCACCCTTACAAGTTGCTCATTTGGGCGCACCTGAAATGAGTGGCCCACCACTCTTCCCCCGCCCCTGCATGCATACAGGACCCGTGTGTGTGTGTGTGTGTGTGTGTGTGTGTGTGTGTGTGTGTGTGTGTGTGTGTGTGTGTGTGTGTGTGTGTGTGTGTGTGTTCAAGGCCTGTACACACTTATCTATACACGTGTGAATTACTAACACTAGAGTGTGCCACTAATTTCCCTTTGGGGATTAATTGAGTATATAAAATTTAAAAAAAAAGAAGAATTTAAAAAATATATTCAATTGTTTATCAGCTGCGATACATTGTTTTTGAACTGATATCATTGCAGAAGCAGAGGTTTTTATACTGTATCTAAGGTTTGGAATATTGTTGTTGCTATTGTGGGATGTAGTGTGTTAACATCCGAAAATAATAGAATAACAATCCACTATTTTGTTGGGAGGTATAGCTTGTCTGTTAAGAAAATGAAAGCATTGTGTAAATATTTTCATTGACTGCATATTGTGTGAAAGCAACATGAACTGTGTGAATGGTATGGCCACAAAAGACCGATGTTGTGCTAATTGTGTTTAGAGTTTTGAAAATGTGACTGCTGTTTGGACAAACGCTTGTTAGCGACTGGAAAAAACTGTAATAGATTTGACTTCTGGGCTGTAACTGTTCAGATAACAAATAGCATGTGAAAAAAGCACAAGATCCAACACATGCTTATTTGTGCTTCTCAGGCGACGAGGCTCTGGACTCATGGAGGATGACGAGGAACCAATTGTGGAGGACGTGATGATGTCATCAGAGGACCGCTTGGAGGATATCAATGAGGGCATGGATTTTGACACAATTGACATCGATCTGGTAAGTAAACACAACCTGCACCTTACGACTTAGAGTCATAAGATGCAGGTTATGAATACGATTTTGACATATCTTTACCTCTTTAGTATATGTGAAAAAAACATGTATACAAACAATCCATTCATTGGACAAAACATTTCCATTGTTTTATATAATATTGTTCTGACTGAGCTGTTATTTTTCAGCCAGCATCAAAGAATCGCAGAGAAAGATCTGAACTAAAACCGGACTACTTTGACCCATCGTCGATCATGGATGATTCTGTAAGAATTTTTTTTCTATTTGATATATAAAATTCAATATTTTTATTGTAATTTTGGTATTGTCGGATGGCTCGGGTTACTGTATAGATATTTTTGAACTGTAATGCGAATGTAAGTCTTGATTTGTCATTTTAAAATGATTATTAAAATCGAATGTTGTCTATACAGTCAGATAGGACATTTTATAGCATTAAAATTCAACTTCTCATAACTTGAACTCCTTGTATGAAGTCAGACTATAGTTATACAATTACAGCATTTATAAAACACAAAACTAGTTGTGCTCAAGATGGAAAAGTACAGAAAGAAATTGTTTTTTGTGTACAGGACTGTATTTTTAAATACCCTTTTTCTATGTTTCTAGGTTCTCAATGTTTCAATGTTCTAAAACAAATTGAATGCAGCAAAGAGGATGTATTATCTAATCCTGAGAAGATGCAGTGGATGGCTTTTCTCTGTGGAAATGGAGTGAAATGGACTACTATAAATAGTTTTGAGACACCAACGTTTGCCTCGTCAACACTTTGTTTAAAGGGAGTGTTTGAATTAGAATTTTTTTAAAAATATACTTTCACACTCTGGACTTTTGTCGAACTACTTTTGTTTTATTCATCTAAAACTACTTAAGTTTTTACTAAGCTTACACAGGCAGGTGCATGGTGAGAGGACAAAAACAAACAGAAATTCAGATAAATATTATACAACTTTAATTTTTTTATTAAGAAAAAAACTGATGTAAATACGTAGAGGCCCATATACAGAAAGGGTGAACACGATTTCATGAACACCAGCCAATAGAAACACAATAACCAAACAAAATAATAATACCATTATGATGCTTGTAGCATTTGTATTTGTTGTTGAACCCAATAACAACAGTGCTTTGTCAGAGGTGTTAATTCAAAGTTATGATAATTTACAGCCATATTTTTAGGAATTATCATAAGCACTAATCAGTGCCTCACACAATTTAATGAAGAATCAAAGATTTACTAAGATAAAATTTGTTCTATTGGAGTAGATTGCATTACGTTGGAAATGTGTCAATGATATCGTGTTCACCTGCTGTATTTTTAAACTAGACTTTGGCATGGCATGTAGCCATATATCAAAATATTTACACAGTCAAGTATAATGTGAACTGACATCTTATACTGTTGGACGGGCCATCCACAAATTATATATACAACATTCTCAGATTTCTTTGTGATGTTATTTTTTAGAAATATGCGTCCTGCTTTTATACTTTATAGATGACTTTGGTTAATAGATATTTTGTAATGACAATCAAATGTAAAGTAATTGTTTCTAATTTCACATAATTGAAATAATCCTTTTTAATGAAAGTTATTATGTTACTATAAATATGGCCAGCTATTTGTATTTTCATTTCTCTATAATGAATGGGAGCACATGTGATGCATTGCTCAAATTTAGTGATTTATAAAAGTTCATGGCTACATAGAAATATTTTTTAAGACTTGGAGCAGTGACATGGTCATGCATAAAATTTTGGCTCAATCTTATTCACTTCTATATCTTCAATATTTCTCAACTATATATAGTATCTAAATATATAGACATGACATTATTCCAACCTTTAGAAGACAGCATTTTAAAATGTTTGAGAAAGATGTGTGTTACCCCCCTTTTGTTTGCGTGCCGTGGATCTTTTTCAAATTGCCAATTTATTTTGTGTACCACTGTTACGTGCATAAGAGTTATATAACTATTCTGAATTACAAAGTTTGAGAAATCTTTATAGCTATTATAGTATCAGAACTGTATATTATACAACAGATATGTAATATATTGTGAATTGGTGCTCATTTTATATTTGCAGTTTGCTTGGAATCTTAGGGAAAGGGTAATGGTATAGAATGTAACTTTGAAGCTAGCCTACAAATTAGCAACTATACATACAGTACATTATATTTGCATTTCAATGAATTACAGCTATATTCCCTTATCTCTGTGTATTGGCCAGGTTGGCAATTAAAATTTTATGGAAAATAGTGTATTCAAATTTTAAGTCCCTAATTTCAGAATTTCTGTATAAACCAGAGAAACATCACATGGTCTGAAGCATTACCGTCTACATATTAACTATTCATGGTAGGCAGATGGGAAAATACATCTTAGAATTGCCTGTAAAGAACAATAATTTATCAAGGATGTTTTCTGTTTTACATTGAACTTCTGGAAATATATCTATGTTTTCAAATTTAAATATTTGTGTACATTGAATTTGTGTTTTTATTCTATTTTCAAAACGCTCATTGCTTTCCCTAAGGTTTGTATGTCTACAGATGTAACATGAACAGAATAAACACTTTGTGACTGTGATGATTTTAACATGACTGCCCATCTATACTTCCACCTTGGGAGTACAAGACAAATATTTAAATTGTTTACAAAAATTAAAAGTAATAATACAGTATTAATAAGGACTTAATAATACAGCATTAATAAGGACTTAATGTACCTAAAAAGATTTTACATACGCCACTAAACAGTTTAGCCATGCTTAAAAAAAACCATTTTCTTAGGCACCCGTTCATTATAAGTCAGGTGAAAGTGTTTGGTGATATGAAATCTGAATAATGGCACTAGTGGATTCCATAATTATTGCCTTAAAATATTTGGATCAATTTAAATCCCGAACGTTCACTCAGATGGTCCCGCAATCCAAAGAGATGCAACAAAGCCTGTAACAGCACTCCGTGTCCCACCATGCAACAGTGACCTAGCTGAAGCTAGCTAGCCACATTTGTGTGAGCCATGAAATAGACATCCGGGCTGTGTGTATGGAAGATGGCGACACTAATCCTCCCTGGCGAATGGATCAAAAACTGGGAAAAAACAGGAAAACACGAGTTGTGAGTAATCCTGAATTATTAATTTAGTCAAAGAAGCTGTGGTGTTTATTGACTGATATGATTTAATAATAAATACGTGCCTTGGTTTGCGATCTCGCGCCTAGCTACCAGTGTGCTTGCTGTGGCTAACATCGGCGAGCTAGAAAACATTTCAAGTGGCCTGCTAAAGCTAACTAGCGCCCCTTATTCGAAAAATTAATTTTAAAAAACTTGATAGTTGAAGAAGAATGCAGTCTGTTTACGTCGTATTTATGTAGCGCAGACTACATATTTAGTGTAATGCTAGTAATTTGGCTACCGTAATACCGTAATTTGGCTAACTTGTAAATACTCGTTATCAAAGCTAGCTGAAGCTAGTTAGCATTCATGAAGATCACAGTCGGCTGCATCGATGCCATTCTAGTTTACTAACTCGTGAATTTGGTGAGAAAGTTAAGGTTATCGGTTGGTGTTTCACATTCACAGTTAGTCGTCATTAGCTTGCGCGAAAAACCTTACCAAACCAAACTATCAACCAAACTATTGGCAGTAACAACTGGAAGAAAACGTCCAACTGGAAGAAAACGTCGGCTCTTTACATAACGTGATAGCAAATTAGCTGTAATGTTGGCTTCATGGTCGGTCTTGTAGACTGACGCGAAGGCATAGCAACTAAACAGCATGTTACCACGGGGGGGGAAATGGCATTATTAGTGATTTTGTCCAAGAAGCACTTGGCTAAAACACTAAGCCTTTGGGAAAATCGCGTACTCGTAACCTGAATGTACAGTCAGTATCGTTTGCTAATGTAATGTACATCGTTTGCTAATGCTAATAGTGAAATACACATTGCTGTATTGCTAGATACTTAAATCACCACATCTTCCAAAACACTTGGGGGTTTGCACTAACATTTTATTAAGAACAATATCCAAGTGTTCATTTGGGCAGTTTTTATCGTATGTAAAATAGGAAACGCTTGAAAAAGATTTTCAGTCATTTTCTGTATCGCAGCCGTCACGTACAGAACAGAAACACAATAGGCTCAACCGTAGTGATAGGCCTTATTTATAAGTGTATGTACGGTCTGCAGTGAGATGTACACTAAGCTCATGTCAGTAGGTGAAGGGTATTTTGCAGAAAATTGAGATCTTGCAAACTAACAGTTGGAATAGAAAAAAATATACCCATCAGTAGTAAAACACGTGTAAATGATGAATATATTGCGTTTATCTGATGTGTCTGACTACTTTAATTCCAACCACTGTGCACTGACAGTATGACAGTTCATATTCATTTCAATCTCAGTTTCTGGCCAGACCTGTGAAGCTCTGAAGCTTCAGCCAAATTAACAGCTACAATAGGTGCTAAAATATATTTCCCCATGATGTGATCATAGATAGATCAGCAAACCCAACAGACTCGAGTACATCCTGCACAGTGAGATAGCTGTGGCCAGCAGCAAGTGAGCACTTTGAAATGACATTTCCTTGTGCTTACAATTACAGTGTCATATTGATAATCAATACTCCCTGGTTTCTAAGTCAGCTAATGTCTGTTTTTTTAACAAGTCATATAACATTGTTGTTATTTGACAGTTGTCATGTTTCCACTGCGATTTACCAATTGTCACTCCTGCATTTCCTATATCTTGCACCTGGTTTTACTTTTTGTAGTACTTTCTCCATTGCAGTTCCTAGTGAGCTGAGCAAGTCGTAAAAGATTGCATGAAACATTGCAAACCACTGAGTTGTCCATTCCCAGCATAGTGTTTCTTGCATAAATGCCTCCCATTCTCAAACAGCACAGCTCTTTTAGCACATCTTTTTTTTTACTGTAGCTGATACAAACGTTTTAAGAAGCTGATGGGATGGTGACAAGCGTTGTTGGGTGGGTGTGAGTAGCATCACAGACGTTTTGTGCAGGATTCCATCTACCCTGAGGTGATTCTTAATTCAGTGTGTGTTTTCTTGTTTGCTTTTTAGCATAAAGCAGCAGAACATTTTTGTACACGAAATCAAACCTATGTCAATACCCATGTTTTACATCCAGGTTGGTGTGTTTACTCATTGACAGCTAAGGTGTGTTAAACCCAATCTTACTTCCAGTCCTTGCATCTATGTCAATGCTCTCGGCAAGGCTAGGTTTATTTGCTTCAGCAACAGAGGAGTTTTTGGCATCATTGTTGCCACTGGTACCAGGTTAGGTGGCAGCAGGCAGCTTTTGAGAAATGCAAATATTTTGGCCTGATTTGTACTTTGAGGGCTTTAATTTTGACAATGAGTGGTTTGAAGGTTATTGCATGTAATATACCAGCTTTGTACTCAATTTGGGCAGCTGTCACTCAGCCTGTTTCATCTGCTTCACTCTGCGTTTGCAAAACATGAATAAAACATGTCCTCATTAGGAACACAAGAACAGGGGAGAATTATGATCAGGACAGCAAAGTGTATAAAATATGCTTATCTTAACCACAGCAAAACACAGTTCAATAGATCTTAGTGTGTTTTATGAAGCGCTGAGAAGCTTTTCAATTTCACATGAAACTGGTGACTTGCTATAGTTTAATTATTTAAAAAAATAGTTCTGAACATTCTCAGAACATTACTGAAGTAATGCTCTGAGAATATTGTTGTGCAAGTAGTTGTCACCAATAATGCTATTGGGTTTGAATTGTTTTTCATGGGTGAGTATCATTTAAATAGGCTGTTAAATGTAACTGTAAGTCACTGTAGGTGTGTTTGTTAGACATAGCAAGTTTTCCGGTTATAGACTACCAAGTCTGAGTTGTCTTACTGATCTATTTTGTCTCTTCTTTCTTAGTATACAACTCTGCAAAGATCTCACAGAGAAAACAGCGAATGGAAGTGAGATTGGAGGTGAGCTGATAACATCTTTAGTTCTGTTCTCTACACAACTTTTCATTGCTTGTCTCATCATCGAAATTTGTGTGGTTTAATCCATCAGCTATACACATATGAAAAACTACTTCACAAAATGTAAGGACATTTCACACAAACCTTTCATGTCCTTAAAAATGTGCATCTCATAATTGGCTCTTTCAAGTACCTGGATTTTTCTGTCTCATGCACATTTGAACTTGGGCAGTTGCTTACATTCACCTAAAGATAGCCTTTTTCTTCTGTCCACATTCTGCACATTCTGTGTTTTTCAATACAAAAAGTCAAGTTTTGTCTACTTTGATGGAACAATGCTTGGACAGACCACAGTGTGTGATGCCTCAAGTCACAATCTGGATCCAAGGAACATTTTATATTGTGTAACCAGAGTTTTGTCACACCTGTGACATAACATTAATAAAAATGACATAACATTAATCAAAAATTGAAACAAAAAAATTATATTATTGTGGATCAAACTGTCATGGGTTCGCTCCGGGTTCTTCGGCTTTCTCTCACCTCCAAAAGCATGCGCTTCAGGTTGATTGGCCGGTCCCAAATTGCCTGTAGGAGTGAGTGTGTGTGTGTGCGTGGTTGTCCGTCTTTGTGTGGCTCCGCGGTGCACCGGCGTCGTGCCCGGAGTGTCCCCCGCCTCATGCCCTATGTCAGTTGAGTTAGGCTCCAGCTCCCCGTGACCTGCTACGGCGAATGAAGCGGTAGAAAATGAATGAATGAATGGATCAAACTATCATGGGGACTTCTGCTGGAATTTGTATTGATGTAATGTGGAAACTGAGCCATTTTAGTGGACATTTATCATTTTTAAATGCTTTCTTGTTGGTTGACAAATGTCCCTGTTACTATCAAAACTGTTATTAACTATTGCCCGTGCTTCCACTTCTAGGTAGACAAAGTTGAGGTGAAGTTGAGTGAACAATCTGTTTTATAAGTAGTAATTTAGGTGGTTCACTGTATTGTTTTTATATTTAGTATTTTAAAACCATTTCTTCTTTCAGCTTTGTCTTATAATGAATTGTGTCTTGTCTCTTTTTGCCCAGATATACAGGCAGCTTTGTATGAACTCTGCTGGAATGTTGTACAGGGGAACCTGAAGTTGGATCTTGCTGCCAGTGTTCTTGGAGACATAATGGTATTTGAGCTTAAATAAAACCTTTTCTTTTTAAAAATTTTTGTGGTTAATCCCCAGTACCGGTATGTATGTTGTTTATTTTAAAAGTGACACCAAAAATCCTTTGTTTATGATCTGTCAGTGACTTTGCTTTTCTACATCCGCTCTGCACAATGAAATATTCATCCAGACATGCCGCATTTTTGAGTTTTGTCATTTCAATATCATAATACTATGCAACATGTTTTTCTCTGGTGTAAAGAGTGACAATTACCTTGTTTTGTTTTGTTTTCAGGAACTCCAAGATGACATGCCATCAATTTTAGCAGATGTTTTCAGTATATTAGGTAAACATGGGTTTTTATCTTAAACATTGAGCCAGTAAATGTAACTCAGAATTTTTGTAGCTCACAGCTATAAAATAGCTATTTGGAAAACTTGTCATATTTTTAACTGAATTATTGTTTTTATGATATATTTCAGATTTAGAGACTAGTGCACTGGAAGAAAAAATCAAACGTGACCATTACACACAACTAGTGGGCGCATGTTTGGTAGGAATAATACCCAGAATTATTGTCAGTGATGAACTTTTTTGTGTGTGTGAGTTTTGGTACTTTGCCAAATTAACTAATAAAAATGTTATTTCAGTTTTTTGTTCCAGAAGCCATCCTCAAAGAGAGGCTTGATCCTGAAACCCTTGAATCTCTGGGACTTATAAAACAAGCTCACCAGTTCAATCAGAAGATTGTGAAAATCAAGACTAAACTATTGTAAGTTGAGAACACAGTTTAATAGATCATTTTTCATGCACAGCTAGCATTTGTGTCATGCTTTCATTTCTTTGCAGTTACAAGCAGCAGAAGTTTAACTTGCTAAGGGAGGAGAATGAGGGCTATGCTAAACTCATCACTGAGCTTGGACAGGATCTCTCAGGCAATATCACCAGCCATGTTATTCTGGAGAGCATCAAGTCCCTCATAGGTACCAAAAGACACTGAACGTGATGTTATGACTAAATGACCTTACGTACTCACTGGATGAGCATGCATGGCGTGTAAAAAAAGGTTTAGCACTATGGTTAGGGTACTGGGAAACTTGCATTTTAAGTCACCTGCTGTTTAGGGATAGTCTTCTTTTTTTCCTTTTGGCTTTTCCCTTCAGGGGTCACCACAGCGAATCAGTTGCCTCCATCTAACCCTGTCTTCTGCATCCTCTTCTCTCACACCAACTACCTTCATGTCCTCTTTTCCTACAAACATACTGTCCTCCTCTCCTTTGACCAACAGTAGTCCAGTTTCCAACAGCATCCTGTAGGTGAACAGCACCGATGGCGGTTGTTGTTAACTCGGGCCTCGACCGATTAGGGATAGTAATTACAGTAAATTCCAACATATAAGCTGCTTTTTTTCTTTTTAAGTTAAAGTAATCACTCGAGCTGTCGAAGAAGGAAAAAGAGCTGCTACATGCAAGGTTCGCATCAATGAATTGATGGCGATATGTTGGACGTAGCAGTGGTGCTTTACTGCCATGATACACTCACTGTTTGGAAAGAAGCAGTAACTAAAACTTTAAAAATCTTTCTGTGCCTTCTTTGTTTAAATATCTGTTATAACACCTCGACACCTGCAATTTATAGATTGTGGCTTATGTATGTAGTTTTTTTATCTTTTAAAATTTAGTTGGTCCGGCTTTATTGAGGTGCACTCAATAGTCTGACATTTGTGGTGCTTATCCCCCCCCCCCTTTTTTTTTTTGGTAGTTCTTGCCTTTCATTAGATAAAAATCCCTCTTTGAAACTGATAGTTTGATATTGGATCCCTGGACAGATGCATAATGCTGTATTTTAGGCATTTCCAATAGTTTCAGTCTGTGATATACCTGCCACTGATTGATTTATATTTTATTTTCTCCAAATGCCTTTCTAAGTCTATCATTTCCTTTCACTGCAGGATGTTTCAACTTGGACCCAAATCGTGTTTTAGACATAATCCTGGAGGTTTATGAGAGTCGATCTGACCAAGATGAGTTTTTCCTGTCTCTCATAAAGTCATACATGTGTGAGCCTCTCACCCTTTGCCATATCCTGGGCTTTAAATTCAAATTCTACCAGGTGAGAATAACAAAAATGAAAAATCAGCAAATACCAGAATGTGTGAAACAGTTTCATCTGAATTGTGAACTGGGAATCCCAGGCTGAAAATAGCCTTTTTAGAGCCTCTTTGTGTATTATAAAATAATTCCTTGAAATGTTGTTGTTTTTAAGAGCTTTTATTCCCTGTCTGTTATCATATGTTGAATGGGGGAAAAAAACTATCAAACAATTGTATATATCCAAGATGACTGAATGAATTATATTTTATTTGACACCTAAATTTGATTTTATTGAAGAGTT
Source organism: Antennarius striatus (assembly GCF_040054535.1). Taxonomy (NCBI): domain Eukaryota; kingdom Metazoa; phylum Chordata; class Actinopteri; order Lophiiformes; family Antennariidae; genus Antennarius; species Antennarius striatus. The sequence goes on from NC_090788.1 coordinate 8,729,345, forward strand.
ATGTATATCTATTTTCAGGAACCTAATGAGGAAACCCCAAAGTCACTTCATCACATTGCTGCTGCTCTGCTTCATCATAACCTGATAGAGTTAGAAGATCTCTATGTTCATGTAAGGGAAAAGTCATTGTTCAGTGAATTTTTTCGTCAGTAGAAGATATTGTCCAGTTTCCATTATCAGACTTCGAGTACTGTATATGAGTTTGGCTAAATTTATTTTAAGAGCTGTAGTTGTGAAGTCTTTATGATGTTTGTAATGACTATTCTTTTTTACAATTTTGTAAAGTTCATTATGTCTGTTACAAAATGCCTTATTTCATCTCCATCACAATTGAAGCCTTTGCAGTATAATATGAAAACCGTCATGTTGTCTTTTGACCTTCCAGCTAATGCCACTAGATGCTGTCATCATGGAGGAACACAAACGAGACATCTCAGAGGCCAAGCAAATTGCCCGGAAGCTGGTCATGGTTGTGTTGCCCTCAGACAAAAGTGAAGACAAAGAAAAGGACAAAGAAAAAGAGGAGGAGAAGAACGAAAAGGTATCAGAGCATTGATTTTGTTGTTTCTTGTTGATGCCTGGTGTCCGTTTGGATGAGGAATGAGAGCTAATTGTGGCATGAAAGAAATAGATGAACAAGGCAGGTTCAGTAGGACAGGAATCAAACAGAACAGAAATACCCCCTTTTTTAAAAGGTTAATAACTCATTTGCTGCCAGCACTTTGTAGCAATTGATCTTCTTCAGCAGACTTTTATCCAATGCCCTGGGCATTTATCAGTTTTTTCTTTCTGTTCTTGACCGATCACCAGATGATTTGCTCAGTGTGACACTGTTCTGTGGCGGGTGCGTGCTGACATACACAAACTTAGTTGCACAACTTCTCCGTCTTCCTCTGATTTTCCATCCTCTGTTTCGCAGTTGTCATCACACTAAATTCCATGATTAGATGTCTGATTTACACTGACAAGCTCCCTCAGACTGCCCCCCAGTCTTTGACATTGAAAAACGTAATTGATAGACATCAGTGGCTGCAAGTGAGTTAAGTCTGGACCTACAGTATATTATTATGATCAATGTTAAAACCTTTTACACAATTTTGAAAGGAAACTTTTACGCCATGTCAAACTCCACTGGTTTGATGGTGATTTTGGTAACTTTGTTAAGGTCCAGATATGTCTGTATTGATTAATCCCCTCAATTCCGACTCCATCTTCAAGCTAATGTTGCTGGCATGAGGGGTAACATTGATAACCTAAATTACCATTTTCTGCAAATCCGGGACTCACAGAACACTTCCGTGTAATAAAGAAACACTTTTCTTTAATACAAAAGTGTTTAAACAGTCTATGATAGTGTGGGAAAAGGTAATGCAGATATTCATTTGTTCAGTTTCCTAACCGCTTCATTCGCCTGCGTGGGGAGCTGGATTGTATCCCAGCTGTTTTGGGGTGTGAGACGGGGGAAACTCCAGGCACGACGCCAGTGCGCCGTGGAGCCACTGTGGTGGGGGTTTTGTTTCTCTTAAGACAGGACACGGTTTATTAATCACAAGATATTTAATTTGTCAATTCAAATCATGCATAGGTTGAATAGCAGTACTGATATTTTTTTTAATTTAATCTTTATTTATCCAGGTGAATCCCATTGAGATTACAAATCTCTTTTGCAAGGGAGCCCTGGCCAAGACGGCAGCAGCACCAGTTACAGTTACAGCAATTAAATTAAACAGATGCATTATAAAACATACAATAACAGGGAAAAATCATCAAAGTCTAAGAAGGAAAGCAGGTACAGACTCCAATGGAATCTGCCTCCATACCCTTCACCAAATTTTTAAAATCCCTGATCGGGAGCAGCTTTTGAAGCTGTAGTTCCGACTGCAAATGATTCCAGGCTGCAGGAGCAGAAAACATAAAAGCCTGTTTGCCAAGTTCAGTGCTAACCTTACAGTCAATAAAGGGATGTCATTGGAGCGCAGACAATAGTTACTGGTTTTAAATAAAATATACCCACAAAGGTAAGGGGGGCACAGACCAAGGATAGACTTATAAATAAAATTGTACCAATGTGTAAGTCTGCGCATGGTCAGGGAGGGCCATTGAACTTTGGCATACAGGGTGCAATGGTGAGTGAGAGCTTTGCATCCTGTGACAAACCTCAAGGAGCCATGGTACACAGTGTCCAGGCGATGTAAGCATTGAGCAGGGGCATGCATATATAGCAGATCACCATAATCAAGCAAAGGGAGGAAGGTAGCCTCAACCAATTTTTTCCTGGCAGCATAGGAAAAACAGGACTTAATTCTAAAATAAAAGCCAAGTTTAAGCTTAAGCTTCTTTAGTAGAGTTTCTACATGTGGTCTAAAAGTTAAATGTTCATCAATTAAAATACCTAGGTACTTGTATTGTGTCACTAGGTCAATCTGACTGCCATGCAGGGTTTTAATGGTAGGAAGATAATCTGCTCTCATCCTGGCGTTAGAGAACAGCATCATTTTAGTCTTTGAGGCATTCAACACAAGTTTTAAGCCAAGCAGGCATAGTTGAACAGTATCAAAAGCAGCCTGCAAAAAGTCGAGAGATTGAGCAAGGGTAGCACCACTGCAGTATAAAAATGAAGCTGTGTATGGGGAATGTTTTCACCCAGGTTATTAACATAAATATTGATATTGACAGACAGACAAGTTCAACAAATACTTATTTAATTATGATGAGAGCTCTGGAGACGATGAAAAAGTCCTTTGATGTACCTAGGATATTACAGAATATCCTGGGTACAGGAAAAACTTCAAGTACAAACTAGTAAATGGATATGCATATCTTTTTATACTCTATAGGCGTGACTATGGGATGTGCGAATCAATTGTTTAACTTCGGCCCCTCTGCTCTCAACTAACCTTTCCCCCGGTTTCAGTAGGCACATCATGACCTCAAGACGTTAAAAAAGACATCATGACCTGAGGCGTTAACAAAGACATCAAGTCGACAGATTCACATAGCTGATGACTCACAACCTAATCAGAACCCTGCGAGTACACATGTATTGCGTACACAAAATTATTTAAAGATACAGACAGTTACGCAAGCATTTCCAAAATGGTAAACAGTAGATTATTTTCATGCGGAATCTTCATGACCTCGAGGCTTCCTGGGGCTGTTTTTCTAAGTGCTGGATGATTTTACACAAACACACACACAGATCTATTGATGCAATGCAGATCTTTGGTTCTATGAAATGATATTGTGTTATTTTATTGCGTTATTTTATTGTATTAAAAACTTTCCACCACACCACACAGAGAGACAGACAAACACGCACACACACACTCACTCACTATGGGGAGTTTGGGACCGGCCAATCAACCTGAAGGACATGTTTTTGGAGGTGGGAGGAAGCAGGAGAACCCGGAGATAACCCATGCAGACACGGGGAGAACAAGGTGGTTTAATATCAGTATGTGGAGGGTTCATAAATGTTTAAACTACCATATATAATAAAATAGTTTGCCGCTAGATCACAGAATTTCATTTTTCATCCTGGAATGCATTAATCACGAGTAAAGAGGGATTACTCTTGTGACGTATTGGCTGTTGCCCCTCGTGGCCATTGTCAGATCTGCGAGTTATTCTATTTACATGTTTCTATTAAAATGTTCACAGGTACTAGTTTAAATTTTGTCTTATTTACTATTACTTGGGCCTTCCACTCATTATATAGTTACAGATAATAACTATATATCTGTAACTATATATTCCATGTTTTTATGTTGCTGTCACTGCTCTGTTCAGCTCTAGGCATGAGAACCAAGTTCTGGTTCTAGTCTATCCCTTATTGAAGAATCAATAAATTCCTGGACAGACAGTTCTGATATCATGTTTATGCAATGCTGATTCAGTTTCACAAGTGATTTAATGCGAAAATTAATTGGAAGGAGACAAGAAGGTCTATTAATCATTGAATAAATCTAAAGGCTTCTTCTGCATAGCTTCCACTTCGCATGTTAGTAGTCGGTGCAGTATTGATAAAATAAAAACTAAATCCCCAGCTGTAACTCAAACATTGTTTCTGTACTTGACGTATTTAATAGTAAAACAGTGACAGAAACTGTTTTCTTGCATCCACAGCCACCTGATAACCAGAAGCTTGGTCTGTTGGAAGCCTTACTTAGAATTGGAGACTGGCGCCATGCCCAGAGTATTATGGACCAGATGCCTTCCTTCTATGCTTCTTCACATAAGGCAATTGCACTGGCACTTTGTCAGCTTGTGCATCTGACTGTGGATCCTATTTACAGGAGGTATTGTCATGTTTCCCTTTGTCACCAGTTGTTACATAAGTACATCTTATTTAATGGTTTGAATTGACTGGTATAGTTACTAATAAAGATTTAACGCAAAGAAATTCAGTTAAAACCAAAACATTGCAGTTTCTGACACACATTTCTGTTCCTCAAAGCGCTGGTCTCCCGAAAGGGGCAAGAGGGCGTGTACAGCACCCACTAAAAAACAAGCGGGCCCCTCGACCTGCAGAAACCTTTGACGACCTACGCAGGGATACATTCAGCATGCTCAGCTACCTGGGCCCTCACCTCTCCAATGACCCTATCCTCTTTGCCAAGATTGTTCGTCTGGGAAAGGCCCTCATGAAAGAGGTAAAACCCGATAATTATGACACCACTAAGCCTGCAGCACAACTAAAAACCCTCTTTTGACTTGTGTCTATTTTCTTTCCAGTACCAAAATGAAAGCAAAGCTGATGTCAGAGACAAATTGGTATGTATAAAACTAATTCTTTCTTTTGGACCATAGAACTGTTCAGTAAATTATTTCTGAAAATGGTTTCAAAAGGCTGCATTCATGAATCAGACGGTTAATCTCTGTAATATATACTATGACTCTTAAACTCATGTTAAGGGGGTTTTCTTTACAGGATACTCTATTGAGTTGTTTCCTGAGCATTGCAGACCAAGTTCTCCTCCCGTCTCTATCGCTGATGGAGTGTAATGCTTGTATGTCTGAGGAGCTGTGGGGCCTCTTCAAACTATTCCCCTACCAGCACAGGTGAGAGACACTCACTTCATATGGAACTTTAACTTCAGTGTCAGATAATAACCTCTCAGACAGTGCTCCAGGATAGTTGCCAAGAAAAGACGAGCATACATGAGCAAGAACTATCATACCATGTGTAATTGTGTAAAGTGTATTTTTCTCTGGAGTTCTGCAGGGAGCAGGGTTGAATGGATTTAATCAATTAAAATATTTGTATTGAGTGAAATAAGGTGGATTTTATTACATGATGAATGAAATGAGCGAATAGCTTTTAAAAATATATTTCTATGGACACATGTAACCGCTTCCTCTGTTTATCTTCTCAGGTACCGGTTATATGGGCAATGGAAGAATGAGACCTATTCCAGCCATCCGCTGTTGGTTAAAGTCAAAGCTCAGACCGTGGAAAGGGCCAAATACATTATGAAGTAAGACACTTTGCAGAAGTGACGTACAATGACTGTACAGCTATTTGTCTTTAGACCTTTTATTTCTTTTTAGCTGCATCTCTACTCCAAACACAAAAACAGTAGATTGTAGACTGAGTGCCCCTAATTGTATACCTATTATTTAAGATGTATAGCCATTCATGCAATTTCCTCCGGGATTAATAAAGTATCTATCTATCTATCTCCCCACCGGACCAGCAATTAACTTTAGACTGTTGCAATACTTTCAATAGAGAAGCTAAAAATTTACCTCTTCCCTGCTTTTGATAGGTTGCTTTGTATGGAGATCTATTTCCTCTTCACTCAAGACTGAATGCAGTTTTTCAGTTGCAAAGATGATTTCTTAGATGTATTTTTTATTCTGTTGAATGTTCAGTAAAAACTTCAACCTGATCTAACAATTATTGAGCTATGGAATATACATACATTTCAAAATTCTGAAATTGAAATCCTTGGGTCCAAATTCATAAGTGAGAAGGTATTTTAACCTGAGCTGCAAGATTTTTAAAGGTCCCATAAATTTATTAGATCTATTTTAAATGATTACTTTTTTTCAAGATCTGTGACAGGAATTTGTTGCAGTTTTAAAGAGACTGGTCATAGAAATATGCAGTGCTGTATTAATGCATTTATTCAACAGCTGTCTGGAGGCTGTGGTTAATAAAAGCTTCATCACAAATAGAAAGAAATTAAAATCTTGGAATGATATGCTGGTTAAGTAATAATCCGAAGACTGCTATGCCTCTGCAAAACAGAACACAGTAACACTACCGTACTTTTACCTCAACCTGACAAACAAAGGAGCACTGAGGCCTCGGAAGTGACCGTCTTTGTTTCCATCAGTCTTGTCATTGCATTGTTTTTAATGTGCATTTTCCTGCCTTGTGCACTTTCCTCCTCCATAGACGACTGACCAAAGAGAACGTGAAGCAATCTGGAAGGCAGATAGGCAAACTGAGCCACAGCAATCCCACCATCCTCTTTGAATATGTATGTGAATTTTAATTTTTTTTCATATTTAAAATCTATCACAGAAATGTCACTTGGTCCCTACATGTGAAGGGGACCTGTCACATGTAAACTGTATTGATGGTATGTGTCTTCGATAGGTTGCTTTGTTAAATACTTCCATGTGTTCTGTTGCATCGCAGATGCTATCTCAAATCCAGTGGTACGACAACCTCATTGGTCCCGTGGTGGACTCCTTGAAATACCTCACATCCCTCAACTATGATGTCTTGGCCTGTATCCTACAGAATTTCCACTTCATTCAGTCAGCTTGAGAAATATGTCTGTATGAGGTTTTAGTCAGTATGTAGTTAGAGCCGGGTCTGCTTCGTCGTTTTCTGTGCTTTCTCTTCTTAACTCTATGTTCAGATTGCATCATTGAAGCTTTGGCCAATCCCGAAAAGGAGAAGATGAAACATGATGATACCACCATCTCCTCGTGGCTTCAGAGTATGTGGCTTCATGGTTAACTTGCATATCAAAGTACAGTGATACCTCTGTACTCGACCGCCTCTATACTCGACCAAATCGATGCTCGACCAAAAAATTCGAGTAGAAAATGTATCGGACCCTGAACAGATTTTCGGTACTCGACTAGCCGAGTCGACCCGAACGCGCTCCTCGGCTGCGCTCCTCGGCCAGCGGGTAAGCGTCAGTTCGACTCAGACCGCCAGCGGAGTAACACGTACGCAAAGACGTACGGAAATTATAGCAAAATATGAAAGTGATGTACGAGCCATTTCCACTATCTTGAAGCAGAAGCAACTGACAATGGACAGGTTCCTTCTTAAAGAATAGAGGAAGGCTACTGCCCAGCCAGATTCACCTCCACGGAAGAGAGAGAGAAGGGAGAAAACCCCTGGAGGCGCGTTACCTAGCGTCATCATGGAAGGGATTCCCCTTCCATGATGACGCTAGTGCCATCAACCACTCTCTAAAACGTAAAGTAAATTATACAAAATGGTTTATAATGCTTTATCTTTATCATGTACTGCTTGTGCACATTTACGTATTCATTGTTGTTTAGATACACGTTCTTATAATATTTTAGGTATTTTTCTAAATGGTAAGAACGGATTAAAATACTTTCCATTATTTCTTATGGGAAAATTGGTTTCGGTGGTCGAACAAATCGGTGCTCAACCACCACCTCAGAACGGATTATGGTCGAGTACAGAGGTATCACTGTATAGTGATTGCAACATTCATTTGAATTCAAATTGAAAAACTATTTCAGTATCTAACACAAGCCTGTTCTGCTTGTCAAACAAGGCTTGGCGAGTCTGTGTGGAGCTGTGTTCAGGAAATACCCAATTGAGCTGGCTGGGCTTCTTCAGTATGTCACCAATCAGCTAAAAGCAGGGAAGAGGTAAGTTGGGTCAAACAGCGAAAGGATGGGTATTTTTTAGTATATCCTGTCTTCAAGCACCAGTGTGATTTAATACTTTAATATCAGAGTGATAATCTATATTTTTTGCAAATCAAGCTTCCCTCCCTTGTGTGCCCTCTAATGACTCAGGACATGTGCTTTACTTTAAACATCCTTCGTCTCGTTGCAGTTTTGATCTCTTAATCCTGAAAGAGGTGGTGCAAAAAATGGCTGGCATTGAGATCACAGAAGAGATGACCTCAGAGCAGTTAGAGGCCATGACTGGAGGAGAGCAACTCAAAGCAGAGGTATGAGACTGATGGACATTTTTTCGTTCTCTAATGTAGTCTTTTGACCAAGATGTGATGACTGCATGAGCTCAGAGGCATTACCGATGTGACTGTCTCTACAGGGTGGCTACTTTGGGCAGATCAGGAACACTAAGAAGTCGTCACAGCGTCTGAAGGATGCTCTGCTCGACCATGAACTGGCCTTGCCCCTATGTTTACTCTTGGCCCAGCAACGAAACGGTGTTATTTTCTTAGAGGGTGGGGAGAAACATCTCAAACTTGTTGGCCACCTCTATGACCAGGTATGCACTACAATATCTGCAGCTCACCCATCAAAGGATTTATTAGTTAGTCACTGAATGGACCTGACCTCACATATCTGTTTTGATTGATTGCAGTGTCATGACACCTTGGTGCAGTTTGGTGGCTTTCTGGCCTCCAACTTAAGCACAGAGGACTACATCAAGCGGGTTCCCTCCATTGACATCCTTTGTAATCAGTTCCACACACCACATGATGCTGCTTTCCTACTATCTCGACCAATGTATGCACATCAGATTTTGGTGAGTGGACTACTGTCAGTCAGGAGATCAACTCAGAAATAGATTCTTATTTCCTGTACAAAACAATACAAACATATTTCATGTTTTGATACTTTAACATCATTAATGTTGTTGATTTTTTTTTTCCTTGAAAAATTGATGCATGTGATCAATTTGGTGTTAGCAACTCATTTCTAAGTAGTTGGGGCAGACATGTTATCATGTGCTCTCCAATTCCAGTCAAAGTATGATGAGCTGAAGAAAACGGAGAAGGGCAACAAACAGCAACAGAAGGTACACAAATATGTGGCAGCTTGCGAACAGGTAATGGCTCCGGTGCACGAGGCCGTGATGTCCCTCCATCCAGCCCGGGTTTGGGATGACCTCCGTCCTCAGTTCTATGCTACCTTCTGGTCCCTGACCATGTACGACCTTGCCGTGCCACACGCCGCCTACGAGCGTGAGGTCAACAAGCTCAGGGTCCAGATCAGGGCCATCGAGGAGAACCCAGAGATAGTGAGTGGTTTGTCTACAGTGGTTATGAAGCATCACTCGTGACAATTTTTACAGTTAACTGAAAGGAACTAAGTTCACCAAAGCAGCAAAGAGCCAAAACTTTTTACAAGATTTTACAAAAGCTTTTCAGTACATATTTATAATGTGACTATTCCTCCTAAAATACAGCCCATGAATAAGAAAAAGAAGGAGAAGGAACGCTGCACTGCGCTACAGGAGAAATTGCAGGAGGAGGAGAAGAAGCAGTTGGAGCATGTCCAAAGGGTTCTGCATCGTCTCAAACTAGAGAAAGACAACTGGTTGTTAGCCAGTAAGTATCCTTATGTTCCTGTCAGTGGCACCATTAATTCAGCTTTCTTCTTGAGTGAAGAAAATCATACAACCATTTGAATATGGCTAGTCTTTCAGCATTTATACTGCACCCCAAATCATGTGTTAATGTGGATTGATATACAGCAACTGCATGAATGGAGGCTTTCAGCACAATAAGGCAGATGTATTACAAAATGGCAGGCTTATTTTAACTTGCAAAGGAAGCTTAATTTCCATTTCTCTCTATCCTTGAATGAGAAGTCACATCTCATAAAGAAGGACGCCAAGATAAATATAATCACAGTATCAGTATGTGCTTTTAATATTTGTCATTAAAACGTCATGTCATCACTAACATTTTACATATCTGACAGAATCCACAAAGAACGAGACCATAACAAAGTTTCTGCAACTCTGCCTGTTCCCTCGCTGCATCTTCTCCGCCATCGATGCCGTTTACTGCGCCCGCTTCGTCGAGCTGGTCCACCAACAGAAGACGACAAACTTCTGCACCCTCTTGTGTTACGACAGGGTACAGACAAACTCTTTTTGATTTCCAATGATAAGTAACTCAACTGTCTTCCTCTGACATTATCTTCATTAAAAAAAGAATAAACATTAAGAACGCTTGTTCAACGTAAGAATCAAAAATTCTCTCTAGTGCACTGTCAAAGGAAGGCGGTTAAGATGTTTCTTGTCATTTTAGTGCTGCACTGAAGTATTGAACAACAGTTTTTTTGTGCTATCTAGCAAAAACTTTTCCCAGCTTGCACTCACCCAAGTCCATTTACTTACTGTACTCAAGCAAACACACTTTGTGTCCCCCTGCAGGTGTTCTCTGCTATAATTTACACCGTGGCAAGTTGTACGGAGAATGAGTCTCACCAGTACGGACGCTTCCTCTGCTGCATGCTGGAGACGGTGACCCGCTGGCACAGTGACCGCGCTACTTATGAGAAGGTACCCTCTTGTACTTATCATTCCTAACCTGGCATTTGTATTACTTAAGCATTTTTTTACCCATGGTGACGTGGGAACAAACTATGTCTCGTGTTGTTGTAGGAATGTGTCAACTACCCCGGCTTCCTGACCATCTTCAGAGCCACAGGCTTCGATGGAGGGAACAAAGTAGATCAGCTAGATTATGAGAACTTCAGGCATGTAGTGCACAAGTGGCACTACATGCTTACTAAAGTGAGCTGCCATTCTTTTTATTCTTCTTTTTCATTTTCAAAAGTTCTTTCCTGTGATTGGTAGTATGTGTGTTTATCTGATCATGTCCTCTATTTCTTCTTCATCCAGGCTTCAGTCCACTGCCTGGAGACCGGAGATTATACACATATTCGTAATATTCTCATCGTACTTACAAAAATCCTGCCCTGCTACCCCAAGGTCCTGAATCTTGGTCAAGCATTGGAATTGCGTGTCCAGAAGATCTGCACAGAGGAGAAGGACAAGAGGCCAGACCTCTATGCCTTAGCAATGGGGTAACACAGCATTGTGTGCTGTTCAGCTCTCTGTGGAGCATACAGTTATTATATAACATGCACAGTGTGGTAAAAAAACGATAGATATGACCCAGAGGGGAAGATTAGCGTTGTTTGTGTCACTTATAGACATTTCATTTGACTAAGGGTTTGTGTCTTGTTAGGTGCTTGGGTTTTGTTTGTCTTTTTTTTAGATGGGCTGTTAGACATTTTTAATGTTTTTGTGTCCTAGACTTTTCATTATAGATCAGTTGGTTTTCCCCTAAGTGTTAAAGTTACATGAAAATCCTTTTCATACCGAGGTCAGAGCTGCTAATAGAAGACGAAGAAGCAGCCAGAGCTGCTAATAGTGTCCATACTTGCGTTTATTCACAGCCATGAATGCAGGGGCTGTAATTGCACTGAAATGCCGTGCCAAACTTTTTTAACAGCTTGAGTCACTAAGACGTTCTTGCAAGGATTTGTCTTTGCTTTGTGCAAACATCTTCTGCATCTTACAGTTATTCAGGACGATTGAAAAGCCAGAAGGTTCACATGGTCCCCGAGAATGAATTTCACCACAAGGAGCAGCCAGCACGCAGTGTTACCCCTGCCAATCAGCAGAACGGACCCGGGAGCACAGGCAAGCCTGTCACCAGCATGAGCAAGATGGACGAGGGGATGTCGGAAGATAGCGGTGAGTGATTAGAAATATGTCGAGGCTGCTTTCAATTTAATGATCTTATCAGTTTGCAATTTGATCCATGGACTCTTGTAAATGTGATTGTTTCACAAGTGTTATTTTCAAAGAATCCCAGCAGAAAAAAATATAACAGAAGTTGGTGGCTATAAAATTCAATCATTGTCATCGGTGTCATGTCTTGTTAGTTTGCAACGTGTTTATGTAAGTCATGTTGATTTGTTTCAATGCAGATCGTGGCAAAGATAAATCTCAAGGAATAACAAAACCAGTGAATAAAGGCAACAGTGCAGCAGCCAAAGTGACTACCAGCAACGGAAATGGTGCTGTCAACAGGTGGGCATCTGTTTTAGAAGTGCTGTTATAGAAAATTATCTCAAACCAGTATTCAGAGGAATTAAAATCGCTGAGTTTTCATATTGTCAGCTAGATGTATATTTAGTACAGTCAGGAAGTATTGTTATGCAGTAGCTCAAAAGGATTATGACATATACAGCTGGATCCGTCGCGATGCATTTTTGAATCAAGTTATTGAAAGACATTTCACCCTTTCTACAGTACCAAAGCCGTTAAAGAACGAGATGACAAAGAGAAGAGCGGGAAGGAGAAAAAAGAGAAGAAGGAAAAGACAGCAGGTAGCACTCCTGAGACAAAGGCGGAGAACCGTCGGGAGAAGCAGAGGGATGAGAGAGCTGGGAAGGAGGAGCGGGCCATGCGCGAGGGTAAGGAGAAGACCCCAAAGGCTGACAGAGAGAAAATGAAGGCCGAAGAGAAGGGCAGCAAAGACGACAAGGTCAAAGCTGGCAATGGCGAGCCCATAGAGCTATCCAGGGAACGCGATGCCATCAAGGAGTCCAAGAACAAGGAGAAAGGAGACCGGAGCGTTGTAGCCGGGTCCCTCAAGTCACCAATCCCCAGATCAGAGGCTGCTGAATCTGACAGGGGTAAGGGTGGTTGTCTTCTGCACAGCTGTTTACTCTTCGTCTATCACAGAAAGTTAAAAAGGTTTGGATTGCACTTCAAGGCGTCATAAGTTCACAGTTCCCTCTCTTCTTTTCCAGATCACAAAAGACGAAAGATTGACAGTCACTCTTCTCCGTCCCACTCCTCGTCTGTTAAGGTTAGTATGGCTTGAGGAAGACAGCCCGTTTCCTCCGTCTCTGCCGGAGCATTACCCGCATTGCACATTCCAGCAGTCCTGAAGATCACCGAGGAGAGTTGTCACACATGCACGACATCTGGAAATCCCACCCTAATCCATGGCAGTTGGAAAGAATTCCATGGACATCAGCGTAATATTTTGAGAAAATTGGAAGTATATCCGTCAAGGACATAGCCAAGTGAAAATTGTATATATTGAGTATTTTTATATTGAAATATAAATCTATTTTCATATTAATGACAGCAGTCATTGTGCCTTGGCAAGAAGGTTTTTTTTTTGGTTTTTTTTTTAGAATTTCTATATTTCTCGTGGATTTTTTTTTGGTTTTTATCCACCTGAAGTAAAATGGCTTGCCAAATCAAATGAAGAGTTTTTGAATTTTCCAATGGCTTCTTCCTCCCTTGAACGTCAAGAGCAGTGTTTTGCAACTTCAAATGGTGTCCAAGATTATTTCTCTGTTTTGTGAGATAAAGAAGATCCTGGTCAAAGCAATTCAAAGCCCTACAACATCCCCGGATCCAGCATGGAGTCGAATGGTGTCCAGCAAACCCCTCCACTATGGGAGCATCTCCCCAGCCCACCCCCACCCCAACCTTGTCTCCAGCCGTTAATACAGCCGGCATTCAACCTTCACTCCACAAGACGTGCATCCAGCCAGTCCTGCTTTCCCCTGCCGTGTGATCCCTTCAACCAACCTGCCATCAGCGTCAACAGTAATACGGCGACCTGGCGAGCGTTCAGAGGGAAATCGGAGCCACCAGCAACCAAGATCAGCGGAGAATGAATGTCGCAGATTTGAGTCAGCCAAAAGTACAGAGGAAAAACAGCCTGCCCCAACACAGAGAAAGTGGGAGGGAAAGAGTGGGCGACACCCGAATCATCTGGAGCGTTGCCCAAACCACTGGAAGCTTGTGATAGGTCTTTATTTTACCCTTCCATCAGAGAAATAGGCTCCTAGTGTCTTACCCGTTCCCGAACTGTAAGTGATAGCTACAGTTACTCATATAGGGATGCAGTCAAGCACATTTGTCCTACACACACAGGTACACAAACACACATTATAAACAGCACTTGCACTTTAGATGTATTTAATACCAGCTGCACTGTAGACTTTTATATTACACTGCCTGAAATTACAGACATGTCTGTAGTTATGACTAGCACTTAATTTTTATATGCTCAGGGATTCTATTTAAAGTATTGACATTCCAGATGTTGAGCTTACGAACTCTTCTTTATGTCATAACCTTGTCAAAGCCTTAGTCCTTGAAGGTCAGAGGTCGAGGGAAAAGCATGATGTTGGTCTGGCCAGCCCCAGCTTCCCCACCCCCATCCCTTCTTCCAACTCTACTGCTGTCTGACAACCTCCTCCCAACCCCCACCCTCTCCCAGCTCATCTGTCATCTCCATTCATCCCTACAGGACAATAGCAACGAACCCAAGGAGACCACATCCAAGGTTTGACCTAACTCTGCTACTTTCTCTGTTTGTCTGTTGTGTGTGAAGCTGTTTGAAGTACACCGATGTTCTCCATCTCCCCACTTAGTGTTGTTTCAATGGGTTGAACCACTTCCCTTTTCTTAGTTGATAGTTATCAGTAGAAAAATCTATTTCATTAATTGCATTCAACACAGTTTGTTGTAAATAAAGCATAATTTGTATTCTGCCTCGCCGTTGACAATAAAATGAAGGTTTATTTAATTTTCACTAACCAGATGAAGATGAGGTGTTGCTGGCTGTTGACTCGGGGGTTGACTGAGCTAAGATGTGAAACGGAACAGTTGCTGATTTGTGCATGAAGGAAGCCACGGTGTATAGTCAAGATAGTCATGTGTCCTCCCTTGCACAATATAAGTTTGGGACAGGCATTCCACTGTGCTGATGCATTATAAACACACACACTTGCCATCCACCCAGCCTGCATACCACCCCCGCAGAAAAAAACTCTTTAGGATTGATGAGCAATTCTAAAGAGCTGGTGTCTATTTGACTTTCAACCAGTTTTAGGATGCTCCACAATGTTTCACACCACAAGCGTTTGAATGACATTGGATGTAAATAAGTGTTAAATGAATGTCAAATTATTTAGTGCCGTTAACAATGACAGCATTTTCTCCCCTTTGAGTTCATGTTCAGTAGAAGCAGCTTTTCTGACCTTTTGACTGTGAATGTTTGTATTTTCTGCTCCGTGCTCTTTCTGTCAGAAGGTGACTGATTTGAAAATTGGCAGGTGAATGAAACAGTGGAATTCATCAAACACTTCCAACTGCTTCATTTTGTCATGTCTTAATGATTTCTAGTGTTACATAGTTGCAAAAATGTTTCAAACATATGCATTGGTTGTTTATTGTTTTGTGAATAAAAAAAACCCCTCATTTCGTCCATTTAAATACTACATGACAGTTGATGTAGCAACAAATTCAAACAGAAAAAGATCAAATTTAAAAAGGGTCTTAACAAGTTGGGGGAGAGAAAAAAGTAAGCATAAGATAAGGTAATCCTTTATTGTCCCACAGTGGGGAAATTTGTGCGATTTGTGCTATCCTATTTAGCATATCTAACAATTTGACTGCAGTATTTTATTTTCTTGAAAAAAACTTTGCCAACTTAGAGAGACACAGTAGTTTCCAGGTAGCCAACACACGGCTTTACATCCTTAACCAGCCATCAAATAGTAACCCAATTTACTTGTGCTCTTTACTAGCCTTCATCTCAAGTAATAAACACATAAATGTATCTAAATGCTACTGTTGATGTCACCTTGTGTCCTGTCAGCTCTGTGAAGGACTTAAAAACTGCTGGTTCTGTTTGACAACGGAGACACTGTGCTGTACCTTCCCTCTTTACATCATAGTGATCCCGTACTTCGGAAACTTTCTGTCTTTCCCTCTGCCGTGGCTGATCCTTGTGCGCCTCAGTTTTTGTCATTCTCCTCCTCCATGACTGACTTTGCAGTTCACACCTTGTGTTCATGACATCACAGCAGCAGTGGAAACATGGAAATAATCATCTGTGCAAAGCTTAGCTTGCTTGATTGTTTGGGTTTATTTGACTCGAAGAATTGTTTTAGCCTGAATAATGCTTATAAATGCTGAATGATTTGTCCATTGTGTATGTCCTGTTATCTTCAACTTGAGGGTTTTTTTTGCCTGTACACTACTAAAGTGATTTATTGCTGCTTTTACTGCTTTTGTTGGACTCAAACTAATCTTTTAGAACCAACAAGACAAATAACAACTAGTCAAAGATTTATTGAAACTTGTTTTTGCTTTGACTTTTTTTTTCTCTGCACAAATGTAATAGGTTATCTTGAACTTGATCAGTAGTGGTCACAAAACTCAGCTGAGCATTGTTGGTTTTGAAACTTTGGCATGTCCCATAATAATAAAACAGCTCATGTATATTTGTATTGGCATAAAATGTACTTTAACTCTTTGTGACAGATATAAACAGTCAGCTTTAATTATCTGACAATATTTGTAATTGTTTAGATTAATGTTGGGAAAGACAGAAAATTTCAGTGCTAGTTTTCACCTTTGTCAGTAATTCCTTAATTTATAACACGTTCATTAGAATTGTAGCGATTATACGCAGTCAGTGTGAAGACTCATTACAAAATAAACATATTTTTTGTTTGTCTTGTTCTGTTCATACATAATTACATTCGCAGTACTACGTCACCTACAATTCACTAAGCCGGTCCAAGAGCAGAGAGAGGGAGATGGAGAAGAATGACACAGACAGCACACAAGGGCGAACCAAAGAGAAGAAGGAAGAAAAGGATCGCAAAGACAGGAAACGAGTTAGTATTTAATGTGCCCCCTGCACTTGTGAAAAAGGTTTAGGGAAGGTGATCCTTGGTTTATTGCTTTTCCATTTTTTTCTCAACTTGGCCAGTGTTGATATCAGCTCAAGTGCCAAAAAGGGTTTGGGTATATATTTTCATAAAAGTAAGCTGTTAACAAATGTTCGGTCTGTTAGTCAATAGGAGATTTAACACACCGTAACCCTAACATGCTGTGTGTTGTGTCGTTTCTCCTCAGGACCATGCTGTCAACGACCGAGAGCCGAGTCAAGAATCCAAACGTAAAAAGGACGAGAATGGAACCAGTACGTTTGCTAGCAACAATTCTGAAGTGTCCGAGTACAGCGCAACAAAAGGCTAAAGCAAATCTTCTCTTCCTAGACACCTTCAGAAACAGCACCAGTCCTATGTGTGACTCCCCACTTTCAGCAGAGAGAGAGAAGAGCAAAAGATCAAAATCTTCCAGTAAAGAGAAGGCGGACTCTGTGAAACCTGAACGAACATCTTCTGGAGGCAAAAAGGTCACCTCAGCGACTCATCCTCTACCAGAGTC
Source organism: Antennarius striatus (assembly GCF_040054535.1). Taxonomy (NCBI): domain Eukaryota; kingdom Metazoa; phylum Chordata; class Actinopteri; order Lophiiformes; family Antennariidae; genus Antennarius; species Antennarius striatus. The sequence continues at coordinate 8,746,566 of NC_090788.1, forward strand.
ACATATGAAGCTTTATCTCTATTCCTGCTGACCTTCAACCCATTCTTTGTGTTTATGTGTCACAGGAGTCCAGGCACGATAAAGACAAATCTGAAAAGAAGGAGAAGAGGGACAGCAGCGGAGGAAAGGAAGAAAAAAAGCAATATCCTGAAGTGTTCTATTTAGCGTGAATTTTTTAATTGTTGAAGTATTATGCCCAATTTTAAAATAATTTTGATGATATGGTCTGAAATCAATGGAACAAGTATTTTTAGGCGTAGTCCATTTTTTCTGAGTGAAAAGGCGCTCAAAAGTAAGGCACTAGGCACTAAAGGTTTAAATTTGGTCTCTTAGTTATTGTTTTTGCTAAGGAAATAGTGATTGGTTTGATCTTCTGTAGCAACAGCACCCCCATTTGACAATATTTGATGAATGATATTCAAACGAGGTTGGGAGGGCTGCTCGGTGACGTACTTCTTAGAGTACTGCCACAATCCCCATGAGTAGCGATGACTTAAATCCACCCCAATGCATGTGGATGAAAGCATACATGCTGTTTGGCATTATGCCAGAGCTGATCCGGGAGTATCTCCCACATCACAAGTGCAGTGTGTGAATCCAGCCAACCAGCCTCTGGAGGGCTGTAGCTGACTTATGACCAGTTATTTGCTGGTTTGGACATGTAGTGTTCTCCTGCCTCCTGTCAGGGGCGCTACTGCAAAGATGGACACAATTGCACTTGTTGTTTACAACATGGGCACTGAATGTGCAAAGAAATGTATCAGCTAGAATCTTGTCCTTTACTTTTATCTTTTGTTTGTCCCCAAACACACTGAGATGTAATAATTATTTAAAACTGCAGAAGGCGCCATATTACATTGGGAAGTTAGCCAACAGAATCTACTTGTAAACATAATTACTGTCCTAATTGTCAGTCTGTAATCATTTGACTCGGCCAATTTGAGCGTAAGCTCATTTCTTTCCTCATTAGCAGACCAAACGGATCATTTACACGCTGGCAAGCAGTAATGAAGTTTTTGTCATTTTCTGTAATGGAAACAGGACAAATGGATCTTTTACTACCAGTCTACATTGTTTTAAACAATATTTGGTACCGCAGATGTAGCCCGGTTGCTACGAGGCTTAACTCTGTTCTTCGAGCAAATCTTTGATCTTCAGTTGTTTGGTTCATTGGCCTTTTCCCTTAATAATCATACTCATAAATCCTCTGACAAGCACAGATAATGTGCACTGAAGGTAAGACACAATCAGCTCTGCTACAAACAGTTTTCTATTCATCCATGTGGTCAGTATCTCATGCGTTTCATCTCTTCTGATCCAATGCAGACCTGGAGAAGCTGTTTTTATCTGGGAGGCGTCTGCAGCTCCATCTGTATCATGCTAACTCATACTCTCATGTTTGCCCTTGCTGTTTTGCTACAAAACGCCCCTTCCAAGTGTTGTTCGATGAATTTCTGTCAACTTAAAGACCACCTGAATATTTTTGTCAAGTCCGTTCAAAACAAACCAGCCTGGATCTGTTTTTTTCTACTATATTAAACAAGGGGCACAATGTGCTGCTTTCATAATTAGAGAAGTGGTTCCTGTGTGAAATGGTTCTTGGTAATAATTTGTCATGGATCCTTTAATCGTTAGCGTTTCTTTGGGGGGTGGGGATTGGTCACAGACTTAGCTTTTTGCTCATTTTATTGGAGTTAACTTGCTTTCCATACTCGCTTACCTCATATCCTTTTTGAGATACATAGATACTTTTATTTATTTATCTCCACCTTTTAATCTCAGTAAAGCAGTAGGCATAAGTGTGGAAAATTCTGCAAAGGACCAGTTTGTAAATTATGTAAAATAAACTTGTTGGAAGTAACATGAAATCCATGTCATGTTATTTTTTTTTCTTTTTGTTCTTTTTTTCTATTTGTTTATGACCCTGACAGTCCTGTTGTGCTTTTGTGTTATTCAGGTTTTTACATAATTTATAAAGAAAACGCCAGTCGAACCTTCATTCAAGTATAGAATTGCAATGAAAAATCTGACACATCAGAATCTGTACTCCAAATATGTTTTGAAAATGACGTTTGGAGATTTTATCTGCTGTACTCAATGAGTGTAAGCTTTTCTTTTTTAAAAACAAAAACCAATAAATCATAATTTTCCTAGTGTGTCACTTTGATGTTGTCTGTTACCTTTGTGTGTTTTTTCTGCAAACTGAAAGCATTAGCTGGGTTTTGTTTTTGCTATCTGATTGTTGGAAGTATAAAAATATTATGAAAATTGTTCAAGTAATCCTTCAGTAATTAGGGAAAATTCTGAAAGATGTCTTTACTGTTTTAAAAAACAAAAACTGGGTATGTACAATTTCTTGTCCCAACCCAAGTCCCATTCTGTGACAAAAAATAATGTACATCTTACTGCTAATGAGCCAAGATTGACAATTTGGATGAAAAAGAATCTTGCAGAGGAATGACTTGTCATATCATACTTAGAAAAACAAAGAATTGATCTCCTATTAATCTTTCTCTCTTTGCATAACCCACTGTCAGCATTAAATACAGATATTCTGTGGACATAACCAGTGCATCAAATGACATTCAAGTCATTGGATTGTGAGACCCAATGACACACTCTGAAAAAACACTTTGAAGCCAGCCTTGTAATCTACATTTTCTACTTTCATTATTGACAGTATGCATCACTGCAGTGACAAAATGACTCCCAACTTGCAGTAATGGTCATTATGAATGTGGCCAGCCTACAGGGCTCTCCTGAGATCCAGCCACAAAAACTAAATGTCTAGATTTAGGGAAGGAGCCTAATAGGAATTTTGATTTTTTTTTTAAATTTTTATTTCCAGGCATAAATAAATTTACATGCTGGCGTGACTCAGAGATAATTCCAATCCAACAGTATTTGAGGAAGTCATTATACAATAAACTGAATTAAGACTTGAGTGATGTGTGGTGAACCTGAAGGGGAAAAAAAGATTTCTTTGACATTTTTAGAGAAAGTTTATATGTAAAAAGTCTTTGACATAATAAATGACGCAAACCCAAAAAGTGAATATAAACCTGGTTTTATTAAGGAAATGTAATAAAATCCTTTGTACATGACCTCTCTACAGAGGTTCATTCTGTCCATACATGCAACTCTCCTAGTTGAGGTACTGTTACAAATGAACTGGAAAAATGAAAACTTGATCAAATCTTGTCACCAGATGCTAAATAAAACAGGGTCTGTTTCCAATTGTAGCTTGTAAAACTATCATCAAATTCGCATGCACTTTATCTGGGGAGATAAGGATGAGAAAGTCTAATATACTGAACAAATGTAGGCGTACATGGTTTGTAGCATTTGTAGATTTCACGTGTTTTATTAAAAAAAAAAATTACATATACAAACAGACAAGTGTTTCATTTGGAGCTCTTTCCTCAATAAAGTTCACCAGCTCAGCTTCAATGCATACACACAGAAATCTTATCACAACCAAAGAAGCTATGGTGTGTTATCATTTACCAAAAAAACGTCGAGATCCACAGCTGCAGATACTGCATTTACATGAGGACAGCTTCTACATGAGAACAAAGTGTAAACCATAAAATCTTTTAAACCATTTCAATATGCTGTGACATAAAAGGAGGTCACTCTCCTGATCCCTAAGGATTTGATTTCAACAATATGGCACTAAGTGATTAAAAGCAGTCCTCATCTCAATAGAAATGTTCTGGTTTCAACATAGAGGCAGCTGAAACAAACGCAGTCTCACAGATTTGATTTAAAAGAAACACTGAAGTGATACAGACTCAACTGTATCTGATGTCCATCAGGCTTTGAACATGACACCATCAAAGCAGATTGGGATGACCGCAAGTTTCATATACTGTAGTTGTTTTCTGCAGCAAAAACCGGGTACAAGTTTGTCACTTTATTTGATGATTAACTCTATTGATTGATGCTTGTCCTAAACATTATGTAACTGAGAATAGTCTTATAGTAAAACAAGAAAATGACTTTACTCCACTAAATATCACATTTATCCAACTTAAGAGATTTTACCACAAAAATATGTCTGTAAAGGATTCAAATGAATTAATAGGTACTCCAGGGTGGTTTGAATGCAAATCATGGCTTTTTTTCTTCATTAAAATAGAAAACAAATGAAGTTCTACTATTTATCTAATTGTCATGTGAATCAAAGTTGCCCTAATTCCATAGATTTTTTTTTCAAGTGAGTTAAATTTTATTTGCATTGCCATGATGCCAAAATGCTCCATAAGGCACTACAAGAGGCAATTCTCCTGTTTCCAGAAGCATGAGTCCTGTTGCGTCATTGCCCTCTGTTAGTGTGATGGGCCTCACAACCCAGAATGAGTACTTGTTGACTTGTAGGTTTGTGTCCAAGCTGATGACAGAGAAGGCTGTTGCCTTCAGGATGCCAGCCTTGGGGTGGTGAGGTCACACTGCAGCGTTTCCGTCCAGACACTCCAGCGGGAATCAACACTTCTTTTTTTTTTGCTTCTGCCATGATATAAACCAAGAGATACACAAAGATAATAATTAAAAATATCAAAAAACTTTGCTTCAGTTCTCACTTACCAACTGTCTATTTTTAAGCATGAACACGTCGTCCCAAATTTACAGCTTTAAATATGATGTAGACCAGACAGATAGATTGTTGTCTCACATGTAAAATTTGGAAATACGACTGAAAACTCCTGTAATCTGAGTCCGGATAATGGAGTTTAAATGAGGTAATTAGTTACACGTAATATCATGAGTTAAAATATGTGAAAAATGTAAAGATCTGGTTTGATTTGGATGCATTTGAGATAAGAGGATTACAACCATTAGAATAGGTTGAGCAGGATTGGTAATGGATCATTTTGTGTGATTGGATTATATTACAGAATACTATCGATGTCATCAGATTGTGGTTACATTGTCAAGAATGACTTGATTCCATTTTCAATTATAACTTTAAAACTGATGAAATTATTTTTTATGTAAAATGCAAATCTGGTGGGAGAAAATACTTGGTATCTCCGTCCACTTCATTACATGATTCATTTTTATCAGATAAGGATTCATGTAACACGTCTCATTTATGACTAAGCTACTCAGTAACTGATTGCATTTCAAAGTAATCTGACCTAACTCTGGATGTGAGTAATGATGTAGGGATTGAAAACAATTCTATGAAAACAATACCCCTCATTGTTAAATGGTTTTCCATATTATGAAGAGAGACAACCATCACTTTGTTTGGCAAGTGTTTAAGACAAAGTGTGGTGTGTTATAATGTTTGTATTCTCCAAAATAAATAATGCATGCTGGAAGTCACATACAAAGAATGTTTAGAAGTTTAAAGGTGGGCTGAAAAGTAAGAGATTTTATCTTGTATTAATATGAAATGAAATAAAACACAAATTTACATCAAGCTACTGTAATAATATGAGTTGTGTGATCGATGTTTTACCTGAAAACATACCCTTTAGATTTTAACGCTCTCTGTCCCATACACGTTGTAGCCTTCACGATACGTGGCAAAATTCTGGGTGTTTGCCGGAGGGGCTGGCTTAAAGTTTTGGGCATTCTTTGCTAGCTTGAGTCTTTTAGTTTCTTGTCGTGACTTATAGCAGAACTCTATCAGAGCCACGGTCATTGCCAGGCCAAGCCCTCCGACCAGAATATAGAAGACTCCTGCCACGTTGCTCAGACTTAGTGCACTTGTCTTGTCCTGAGGGAGGTAGAGACCACCATTAAGGCTTCTTTCACTGGCACTGTGAGGCTGACTTCAAACATGTACACAGCAAGAATCCTATGTGTTCATACTGTTCCATTAGGCCTAAACAATAACACTAGGGAGGTTGCTAATAGTATCTCAGATACAGATGCCCAATTAAGCCTACAACTCTTTTACATTAGAGCAACACAAATGCGCCTTAACTTCTCTTGTCGAGTTATTTCTACTCCAACGAGCTGAGAAGGTGAATGTAGAGAGAGATGCTGTCTATTCCTGTTTCATGGTCTCTTTACGAGACCACGTCTAGAGGAAGGTGGTCGTGGTCGTACAGGTCTACAGAGTAAAAACCCTTGATTCACTATCATAGCTGCTCAGCCTCAACACATTGCATTTGTACAATCAAGTGGCAAGCTGTGGAGGGGTGAACTGAACCATTTTGCTGCTATTAAAAGCCAAACAGTGATATTGAAATTAATTTATGTGAGTTTTACCATTTGCATTCTAGCCCTGAGGGATATTTGCACTCCTAATGGCAGTAAATCCTACTTTCATATTTCAAAAAGACCGTTATCTGGCTTATAAGCTTCTTTCCCTTCATTGAAGATGCTGAAAAGTGTTCCTTACTGTGACACTCCATCTATGAGACAAGACTTTTAAATACCATTTGACCATTTTGCGCTCTGATGGTATTTAAAGGTCAGTTTGGACTTTGTCAGAATAAGGACACGTCTGGGATCCTGTCGGTCGTTTCTGAGTTAAAATACACAGTTTGCATACAAATGATGAAGACCACCAATAAACTAGACTTCAATAAAGGTTTGGATGATAAAATAGCAGTATAATGGTTTCAATTCTATGACTTGACGTTTCAAAATTTGATGGCATGGATAAATAAAGAATCATGCTGGAATTTCACAGATCTGGAATTATCTATGTACAGCAGTAATGAAAGTGATGAATGAATCATGATCAGAGTGTAAATATGTTAGGACTATGTGTGTAGTTATTTTTAATGTTTTTTCACGTCATTCTGAGGCAAACAGACGGGTGTTTAGAAGTATGTTTTGTCTAGAATAACATATCTGAGAAGATGTGTGCTTTGGATGTTTGCAAATGAACAGTTGGGTCAAAATGCATTTTGCAATCAGTATGAAAAGACCTGCAGCGACTGACCTTACTTCCAGAGTCCTTGGTTCCACATTCACCCTTATCGTACCACCATTTGTTTTTCAGCTTGTCTAAGATGCCTTGTTCACTGAGTTTCAATACTGCAAGGTTTACAGGAGTTCTTCACGTGGGAAATAACATAAATAACATCATATTATGTTATTTTATGTTATTCAACTTTTTAATCTACTTTATACTGTGCAAAGCGATAGAGTAGGGTCCTGGCCAACACATCACATATGGCAAGCAACACTACAGTATGAATTTGCTAATATATGAGACCTTTCATATTCCATGACTACCCTATCATGCCAGACCCCACCTATATCGCTTTGAGTAATCGGCACACACTGATCACAAGAAGAGAAGACATTTGAACTTGCAGAATAAAGCAGCTGCTGCATAGCTTTAACAGAATGAGAGAAAACAGACAGTAATTGCTGAGGGCATGTTTTTTTTTTTTTTGCTTAGGGCAGCCTTTGTTTTGTTTTGTTGTTTTTCATGTTTAGCAAAGTGGATCTAACAGGAACCCTTTCTTGACTAACAGACAAAACGCAGCTGTTCGATTTCACTGAGTTATTTTTGGCTAATGTCTCACAAAAATCACCCCTTTAAAGCACAAAAATGTTCAGTACAGAAACATGTGCCCAACATCACTACAGGAATACAAATTTGCGTGAGCTCCGTTTATCCGTTAGTCTAACCATTGTTAACCTGCTAGATCAGGAAACATGAATGTCAGACTCTGAATGAAATTTCTGATGAGGAGAGTCATGGGGGGTTTGTTTTGAAAGACATTACGCTTGATTTCATCAACTGTTAGATTTCCAGCCTTATTTCCTTTCAGAAAAAAAGTCAGCATTCGTAATCTGACGTCAGTAAATATATTGTATTCACCACTGTGTTCCACGTATATCAAATAGAATACAAACTATGTTTCTGATTGTTTATAAAAATAAAAAGACATGAAGAAGTCAGACATGATTTTCTTTGGATGATTTTCCTGTTCTCCAGTCAGAAAAGTAAAGTTATGATGTCAAACAAATTAAAAAATAATCAACATACAGTGGAGCAAGGATGGACTTTTTTTTTGCTTTAATGCTTTTCCACTTCTAGTTTTCTGAAGGTGTAATAGTAACTCATTTTGCTTAGGATTTGTTCTCACAAAACACTTTGGAGACACTGTGGAAATACTGCTAATGTTTCATCCATATTTCGTAAGTGTTTTAACGGTTATCATATTCTTCACAGTTAAATATGGTTACAGTAAGTGGTTAAATTTAGATTAATGGATTTTTTCCCCAACTTTACATCCTGACCCTCAGACCCACCACCAGGTGGTGACCATGGACTTCACAATAATATTCATAATTGAGCTGCTCATCATTTTGAGACACTAGAATATTTCCTTGCATCTTTGCATTTTAGAGACCCTGACATAAAAACAGAATTTAAAATGTATCTACTTTTCAGAGATGCAGGCGGCTTTGATGTCAGGTCAAATGGGAAAGTTCAACTTCATTTAGCTGATAAATGTTTGTTGAAGTAATGAACCTAATACGTAACATCTAACTTAAAGTACGGAATTCTGTTACTGCTGTCCCTGCTGGAGCCTTTCAAATAAATCAGTCTGGCTGCTGGAGAAAAGGACTGGTTTGAAAAACTCAATGGGGGTAACAGAGGGTAGGAGATAAGTAGACCTCCGTCTGTTTTCATTCCGAGTTCCAGTAACAGCTGGGGTTTGGAAGCATTTTTCACACAGACATAAAATTAGAGCATGAAAGTATTTCTGGTTCATCATGTAGTTGTGTTGGTGAACAACTCCACCTGACATTTACTGTCAAAAAGTAAAGTTGTCCCAAACCTGATGTGTTGCTAGTTCTCAGCTCCATGCAGGGAGTGCAAACAAATAAAAAATTTACTCCTGCTGACAAGGAATTGAGAGCACCTCTGTAAGACAATTAAAAATGAATAATAGTAATAGTAGTAGTAGTAGTACTGTAATAACAATAATAATAATAATATATAATGTGCTGCTTTTATGTGAATCTTTACAACACTGATTCACAAACACTGACATGAGTTATCAAAAATATGTATGTAAGTTTTGAGTTAGCTTTGTAAGCTATTAATTAATCATTGTTCAATTAAATAAATAAATTATCAACCATATATATTTTTACAAAGTTAAAAAAAAAAGAAAATGACAGAACAATCAAAAAGAGTAACCATAAAATCTCGAAATTGGAGCATTTAAAAAAAAAATCTCAGTAAGATACTGTAGATTTTTATTTAGTAGTAATTCCAGTTGAGGCAGTGAGTGTTCGGGGCTGAACACCCATCAGTCACTCACTATCAAACAATGAGCCAATATCCCTAATAGAAATACATTTAGATTTATTTTTACAATTATTATTACCATTGTTCTAATCATTATTGTAATTGCGCCAGTGTTCATACTGTATGAACATGTGACAAATGACAACTTTGAACCTGGAGTCTATTTGATTGTAATCTATCCAATATCTACCCATTGATTAAGTACTGGTGAATGAACAGTTTATCCTGAACACCTGTGCAATCTATTGCAATGCCATGCAACATCTAGTACTATAAATCTTACTTTTGTGAAGTTTACTTATCAGTAGTATATAATTAAAGAGTTTGTCCCAAATAGAAGAGACATATAAAAGTCTTTCGAGGGCTAGTTTGCATTGCTTCGATCGTTTTAGCTTTATAAACTTCACAAAAATAGTATTTATTATTGTATTGTATGTGATACATTGTTCAGGTGTATCGATGCATCTGGCCCAAGTCAGGGGGTGAGGATTGACTTGATCTCTGCTCCCCGATTTCACATATCAAAACTTTACCCTTAAGTCTGTGCGAAAAATCAAAAAAGATAGTGATTGATGATTCATGAATGTAAAAAATACCGATGCAAAATAGTGACCCTCAAAAACATAAACCACATGCTGTATGATGTTATATTAGTGAAAATCACACGGTTTCAACTGCAAATAATGTGATTATGTATTAAATCATCCAGCTGTGATGAGTTCAAAATTCTGTTGCAGATTTTTTGTGTGTATGCTCTTTTACCAAAGATCTGAAAAGCATAAAAATGTACTTTGTACAGTATAAATATAAATTCTGAATATGACTTCAGCAACCTAATGATTACGCAATTGATTTAACGTATTTTCTCAGTGGTAGTTACATACAATATATTTCGATCTCATCCATAACTTGCCCATTCATGCATTTCTGAAAGTGGAATAAAGACAAAGAAATGTGTCAGATGTGTCTTATGCTAATAATCTATTTCATTTCTAACCGAGGGATCAGGACAAATTGTCAGTGAGAGGAGACAGCTTCTTTGTGTTATTCCACTGCAAGTGTCAATATCCTGCTTACTCAGGATTCTTTGACTCGAGTCAATAACAGAGAAGTTTGCCTCGTCTCTTCTCACAACTTGCTGTGGTTATGATGCAAGCCGCGGAGCAGAGGCAAAGAAGGCTCCACGGTCGGGCTTTTAATGCCTGTTGGTGTGTGAAACATGGGATCAGGGGCTTCATTTACTGATAGGTTTGTTCAACAGATTTGACTGAAAATAAATCTTGTGTAAATTTAATGTTGTAGTAATATAATGTATATTTATACTAGTCAGAATATAAATTCCATGAGTACAAATTTCTCTTCTCTTCTAGTCAACCATTTTTGCATGTCAAAGATAAAGAAGCCAGTGGTTTTATTGCAAATAATTTAAAGAACACTTAATCACAGAAGTAACTAAAATGTGCCTCTATCCTGTGATTCTCATAAGTGGCCACTAGTGGCTGCTGTTTAGCGTCCCTTGCATCACATCAGCTTTCCTTTGTGCTTTCACAGTTACATTAGCAATACGGTGACTGTGAAACATGATTGATATTTCAATCAAATCTTCTTGGACAAATGAGGCCCCTGGTCATTTTTTACACTCTGCTACTGCAGGGTTTCCCAGGTCAGGGTGGTTATGGATAAACTTTGACTGGCCTTGATTTAAGACCAACCAAAGATTTCTGTCAGTTTTACACTGGATTTTGGTGAAAAGATGTTGGACAAAAAAGTTTGGACCGTTAGTCGTCACTCTTTCATTAGAATTCTCACGTTTGCCTGCGATGCTTAGTCCCCTCAAGACAACGCTGTTCCCCGTGCCTGCCCTGCCCTACTGCCCAGGTGGCAGATTGGAGAGTGCATCATTGTTCAACTTGGGGCTACTGATAGTAAAATCAGATGTTCTTCCCTTAATCTCCCCTACAAGTGGGTTGCCATATATGAATATAAAAAGCTTCTCCATTGGCCTGTAGATATAGAAAACAGAGAGAAAGCTGGTGTCTGTCTTTCATAACTACAGCCCAAAATCGCAAGACTATTTTACCAAAAATAAAAGATAAAACTTTTCCTGCAGATGCCAAAACTAGTTCTTCTATCCTACTTCAGCACTTTGGTTGATCTCACATTATTGGGCTTTTCTTCTCATCCATTAGCCAAGTAAAGGGTTCCCAGTTGATCACATTTGCGCAATAAAAATGATAAAACAAGCTAGAAATTATTAAAAGATATTTGGGCCAAAAGATTACAGTCAGTGAGGACAGCCTTGCCGATTACTCTTTTCTAGGATACCCGACTTTGGTGACATTGAGGCTGACCTTAGAGTCACCTCCCCCGCTGCCGCACTCTCCCTTGTCGTACCACCATTTGTTTTTCAATTTGTCCAAGAGGCCTTGCTCATTCAGTTTTAACACTGCCAGGTTAACAGCATTTCTTGAAACGATAAAACATAACTTGTAAGAAAATGAACAGGTCCGTGAGAAATCTAATATAGAATATTAGTAAAAAGTAGTGATAAATATCAATGGTTCATATGGGAAGCACGGAAGGAACAAATTGGTAAAGAATTTCACTGGTGTGGGAGGGTAAAAAGCATTTTTACAGCAAAGGAAATGTTAAATATTAGAGAGGTGGCCTTGGAGGGTTACATTGCTTGTAACTGAAGTGTGCGGGATGGGGACATCCTGTCATTGTTGAATCAGAAATAAAAAAAACATCTAGCATGCATCTTAACATTCATCACAACTGACTAGCATTTTAAACTAGCAAAAACAGACATTTTTCAGTGTTGACTTTGAAGCAATGCAAGAGGGCACCACAGAAACCAGGAAGGAGGAGAGGTAAGGGAGGAGAAGGGCGAAACAAACAAGGTTGAGGACGGGGATGTTGCACATCGACATTCAAATGGATTTACTGAGAATGGCTGTATACCAAAAACCTTAAGAGAAAGACAAAGTGACAGAGACAAAAACCAGATACATGGAACAAAACAGAAAATGAATGTCCCGATTAAACTGAAAATACTGGTCACTCATTGATGCACTTGGAAAGAAACAAGAATTAGGGAGTGAGGAAGAAGAGAATGGCAAAAGGAGACATCAGGGTAGGTGGAATACTATAACAACATGGACAACATTGTTATAATATCCCACCCACCCTAATGCAGAGCCTTTCGGTGTAGCCACACCATAACCCTTAGAGTCGAGGTTTCCGCCCACTTTCATGGTGTCGCAGGGTTTCCGCTGCTCTATGTACTCATTCATTGTGGATTCAAGAAGAAAGGCGAACTTTCCTTTTGACTTTCGTACCCGGGAAACCCCGTCTGCTGTTGTTTTGGCAAACACTGAAGGCTCAGCTGATTTCATGTAAGACCACATTTTCTCATAAACTGCTATTTTGGAGCGCTGCATTTGAAGACAGAGAGAAAACAGAAAGGTTATGCATTCAATATGACATCATGATCTGTGAAAATATTCATTTTGAGCAAATGTAGAGTTAAAGAGAAGCTTCAGCATTTAGCATACAGATATACAGTATATCACCATCAGGCTCCTCAACCCAACAGTGAGAGAGCAAATGAACATATTTTCAAAATGTTGAACTGATGCTTTAAAGCAACTCTGAAAGAATAACTGCTGCACTTCCTGACCATGACTTGTCCATGATGTCACATCAACATCACCGATCGGTTTCAGTCAGGAGTGCAACCCACTTTAACAATCCAACACATCAGCATGGGTTTCTGTTGGAATATATAGCAGCTTCACCCTTTAAATGTTCAGCAGATGCAGTTCGATTTTTTTTTAAATTCCAGCAATTTGATGTCTGACAATTTGTCAGGTCCGCGGAAGCGAAACGCAGACCGTGTTTAGTATTAATACCTACAGAGCAATGCGACACTCTCCTCATCCTCGGGTTGGGCAGCAGGTCAGGGTCACAAGCATTGCTTCATTTTATTTAAATCACATTATCCATCATCCGCTTAGAATTTGTGCAGTCACAAATGTCTGTTGTGCAACTTGATGAAAAAACAGACTTTTGTAGGGTGTGTGTGTGTGTGTGTGTGTGTGTGTGTGTGTGTGTGTGTGTGTGTGTGTGTGTGTGTGTGTGTGTGTGTGTGTGTGTGTGTGTGTTAGGGATTCTTATTAAAAGTGAACTGAACTGCAAATTCCACATGAACAGCCTCATTTTACCTGAGACATGCCGCCAAATGTTTTTGGTGATGATGGATTCTCTGAGGCTCATTTTGTTTTTTAAAATAGTTTTGAATATGAATACAATTTCTCTTCAGAAGACAACAGCTCTTGTAAATCTTGCGTGAGTGTTGAATATTTTTTTCTCTTCTCGGAAGAATTCAAAATTTCTTTTTGTTTTTCAGCGTAATGTACATCAGTAACAGTTGATAAATATGAATTTACTTGCTGTTAAGCTGCTATGGCAACTAGAGCGCAGAGCCAGGTGCTGCTATTTTGAGAACTTTAACTCTGAAATCATTATCATTATAGTTTTTTAATCATTGTTAGTGTTCTTGGTATGCATGTCCACCATGATGAAATGAGATGATAAATTTTCTACTGCAGCAGCAAATGTAGAAGCAATTGTGCCGTATCAATAGAAGCAATGATCTGATCACTGTGTACATTTGTGTTCTTTAAAAACCTGCAAACTTGCATCATCATTTTTGTTGCATAGTCATCTGTAGTGACACAACATTCAGAAATCTACATGATTTTAAATTAAATATGAATTGAAGCATGTCTTGTTTGTTTTCTGGAAACTGTAACACACTCAAACTGCTTCCTCAGACTCCGTCACTTCTGGACCAGCTGGACCTGCTGCAGACGTGCAGAGTGCAATTCTTCTCTCACACTCAGCACTGCTGAAAATTGTCAGTAAGAGTCTGATCGGTGGTCACTGGGGAGTTGGAGCACAAGTCTGTCTGTAGTAGAGGGGAGAAATAAAGAACCTGCAACAAACTGGGGCCAAGTGACCGTCTGTTAGGCTCTGTGAGCGGGGAGCATTTCTGAGAAAACTTTCAGATTGAAACTTGGGTTGTGATTCGGGTTCATAGTCGCCCTGACAAACAGGATGGAGAAGTTTAACAAGATTCATATGACTAATCCAAACACTTTTCATTGATAACATATATTGCTTTTGGAATTTGATTTTTTTTCTTAATGTTATTTCTGCATAATTTTAGGCATTGCATGTTCAGGTTTTCAGATGCCTCTTCCAACAGGGCCATATTGAGCAAATTTATTAATTTATACTGTTTGATCCGGAAGAATTGAGTCTGTGATGCCGGTTTGATCCTGATTTTGTGGTCAGTAGTTGTGTGAGTCAGTCCTACATCTGGCAGGTGAATTAACAAACTATGTCGGCTCAGCGGTGTGTACGGCTGTGCTGTATAAATAATTCACCACAGATGTAATGGATTGTGGGCTCAGGCTTGTAAGTGAATCATTCTTGACATATGCACAATTTCAGTTCAGCTGAGTGTTCACATAAACACTCTTAACATGACAATAATAGCTGCTGACAGGCATGACCATGGTATGAAAACAGAGATTCTTTTCTGGGTTAGATGAAGATGTGTGCTTGTCAGGAGCAGGCTGGCTGCATGTGTCAATATTTGCAAAACGATCTATATCATTCAATAAACTGATCACGACTAATCACAATAATCTCATAGCTGATAACTAAATTAATTTTAACTGCCCTGCAATCCATTCTGGAATTAAACTGGTCTGAACTCATTCCAGCTCCACCAGTCTATCAATCAGCTGCTGAGTGAAGGTTCAGAGTGATTCATGGCCCTCTGTGTGTATCCATCGTGCTGTCAGCTGAAAACAGACATGACAGGCCAGACAAAGCAAGTGCAAATTCTTAGTTGTTATATTTTTATCTGCATTCAGTTGTTAATTACATGCATCATGAAGTTTGTCGTTAAAAGTAATTTACTGTGTGTTCATGATCAGCAGAAACAAATTAATAATGAAGTGGCAGAACAGCAGCATTGCTCACGAAACAGAAGCGCAGTGATTAATCCTGTATGGTTGGACCAGAAGCCACAGGACTTCCATTAGCATGACCTGCATGAATGTTAAACTACACAAGCAACACAATGAATGTAAATTACCCATCGCTCACTTTTTGTAACGGAAAATTAAACCACACAACTTTACTCTCACAACATCTTACTTGACCTCCCTCTTTCCACTTTCAATCACCTTATCAATGGTTGTTCAGTTAATTATGACAATAACAGAATAAATCATAGTGAATGGAAGAAGTTGACAACCTCAGCCTTTTGATGACAACAAATACATAAAAGCTTACAGTGGAATTCTGATGTTCTGCATTTGCCGTGTTCTGTTTTTTTCCTAATATATACGTATATGCAAATATGTGATTCATGAAAAATAAATTTAAACTTAAGACATAGCCATAATAGCCATTTCCCACTTCTTCTAATACTCATGCTAAGCTAAATAATGCTAACCAGGACCCAGTGTTGACATTCTGTTATCAGGCTTAATAATCATCTTAGGCTGGATGTGTGATCTGGAATATTTGAAAGGTATTTATGCTCATTATTCATCTTTAGCTTTGAATCGCTCCTCTGCACTGATATTTTCATTTGGGTGAAAGAAAGGTATATGTCACTTTGGATTGAATCAACTATTATGAGAAATCAAAGCCTGACAAATTATTGATTTGTGAATGAGGTTGCCTTTAATGCAATGATTTACTTGGAATCCTCAAAGGAATCTACTTTGGTAGATTTGTTGACTATTGATACATTTTTGAGACATCCAACAAACAATTTGCTGCACTTCATTGCTTCTTCATCTTCTGTTTAACAGAAGATGAATCAATTTTAACCAGTCATTATAAACGAATTAAAAAGGATTGAAGTTGACCTTCAGATAGGTAGGAGTATATATATATTATACTAGATTTAATTAGCAGAGTTTCACATTAATACAGTTGCATTTTGATAACAACATCATGGTTGCTCTTACCCGATAATGAACTCATTTATGAACTTTCCTCTTGAAGGAAAACATGGGTGTTTCTTTTAGAAAGGGACAATATAACCAATATAAATCCAAGAAACTGGTGCTCCATTTAATGTCTTATCTGTTGTCTGTCCCCGCAGCCATAACAAAATAGCTCCTTCTACAAATCTAATATGAAATGCTTTTCCAACCCCTCACTGTCATTTTAAATAAACATATCTAAATTTTAGAATAAATGTCCATCAGATTCCTGATCGATATCCAAAACTATGTTTTCCTGTTTTCACTATGTAGAAGTTTAAAGTAAAATCTTGCAAATCAAATGACTTTGTCATCAGTGATAATGGTAATTAGTCCAGTTCCTTATTTTAAAGGCCTCAGTTTAATTTGATTTCAATTCAAAAGCCTTTATGCACGTGTTTGTTCCCAGAAACATTGTACATGCCTCCACTCGGTCACACCCCAGCAAAGTCATTGTTTTCCACACATCAAAATGAATAATATTAGATGTTTGGGCTGATTTTCCTCTCCTGCTTGCAGTGAGTTGAAAATTGAACAGATCTATCCAAACCAAACAAGTCACGCTGTTCTGCCATTTCTGCATTTCACACATTTACACAAGCTGTCAGTAAACGTCAGGAGAGATGGTATGATGAGGTTTTAGAACTCCTTATGGACTGAGGCACCAACTCTCAGTGCCTTCCTGTTTAATTCCAAATCCAAGACAGTTCTTGGTTTGTATTTATCGAATGTCTCGTACTTACTTGGAGCAAACACACCAAGAAACCAACTAGGACTAAAAATAGACATAGCTCAGAGTTGAACACTGAAGACTGACATTTCCATTTCTGTGGAAAAATACGTCAAATTTCAGACCACAATTTTGTGACAGAAGCTCACAAATTGGATTTTTTCCAAACTGAAGTTTTAAGCATAGACAGATGAAACCGGATAATTAGACTGAATTGTTTGTTCGTTTCACTTAATTCTTGACGAATCATTGAACTTATATGATTCCAAATGCTTTATGCATGAAAATACCTGCAGACATGTTTCACCTACTTTCATCGGTGGTTGACACTGACCAACAACATGTTTTATCTGACTTCATTTTTTTGATCATGAGACATTTATGCACTGCGCGTCTTTGATGAGCGCGCATTTCTGCCCTTGCTCTGGCAGCACGTTTGAGTGTTAGAGATGTGGAGGCACAGTGAGGATAATGAAAGTTTGTTTTATGACTCTGCTGCTGGTTAGACGAGGGAACATAATTGTCCTGCTTGCATTGCAGATTTATTTCAGTGGCCAGAGTGTCACGCTGGAAAAAAACCCCCAACCTTTTGACTTTGATGAAGAGAACCAAAATTAATTCTGCTGACAAAACAGACGTGTCAACAGGCGTGACCTCCTCAGCCTTTTTGTGATGTTGTGCTCCAACGCTTAACGAAACATGTGCCCCGTCTCAGCCATCCATCGTGAAGAGGCGTCTTTTATACTACTGTACTAATGGAACCAATGTATCTTTCATCAGTATTCTTCAAAAACACTTCTTTCCTATTCCATAAATCACCAAGTACCACATTCTTATGATGCACTGCATTAATCACATGTAGCTGCATCAGGGGGGAAAATGCAGACTTCCTTTTATTGACTATTCATTCAATTTATAACTTGGCTGGTAATAAATCAGAATTGAGAACAAAACTCCAGAGAATTCTGCTCCTAACGTTTGGCAAATATTAACATCTATTAGAGCTGTTCTTGTTACACAGAGTAATGAAAAGGCATGAAAGGTTTGGGAGACTCACCCTGAAGAACTCCTTCGTGGAGCCTGAATCTAATGTCCCATAGGCGATCTCTGTCTGTTTGGCCAGGTCCTCGGCGCTCTCAATCGGAGACACCATCCTCTCCACAGTGAGGAAGGCAGCCAGGTTAGCCGTGTAGGAAGAAATGATGATGAGGGTGAAGAACCACCACACTCCTCCAACAATACGCCCTGACAGAGACCTAAGAGGAAGGAGCAGAGCAGACGGGGTGGCGAGCATTCTCCTTGTTGTTTGCTTTGCTTGGCAGGTTATCAGCTCAGATCCACTTCCTCAGTCTGGTGAACTTCATACTCATTTTATCAGCTGAGATAGTACCTGCTATTTACCCTGGTTAGTTAGCATGCTAACTAATATTTGATTAAATTCATGTAAATGAAGTGTCATTAACACAAAGTGGCAGCCTTTACAGCTGATTAATTTTTTGAAAGTACGAACAGGCCTCATTAAGTTAATAGAGCTTTGTCCACATGCCTTCTGAAGCTAATCCAGACCAGCACCACCCCCCCCCCTCCCCCAGATAGCCAGAGATGCTATCTGGGGGAGGTCATCAGTCTGTAGATTCATGCCAGACTTGTGATCACAGATATTATACCTGTCCAAGACTGCTCAGGTTATTTCCAGTTGGTAAATCTCAAGTTGGACTTGATGATTTACTGTACTGAGGATATTCCTTTGTCTCGCCACACTACCCCACCCCCACCCTCCCACCCCACATATTTGTACCAAAAAGGACAAATCACAAGTAATAGCACCATGTCTGCTTATCAAAGTCAGGTTTGATGAGCTAAAATATTCCATCACAAAGTTACTCCCTTCACCAATTTGTCACCATTTCGGTGTTAGCATAAAGGTTTTGACATTAAAGCAGCGTAGCTCCAGGTTCATAAATTTAAATCTGACTTTTCTCTCCAGTGCCCATCCCCAACTTGAACAATCACACACATTCCACTAAGTGTGCTGCTCTCAAATGATCTCACGTCTGACATTGCAGATCCATTTGCTCTGCTTCATTTCACTGCAGATGTACTGTTCGGAATATTTCCCTATAGTATTGTTTTCAAAGATTTCTTATGTAGTCATGATGTCCTAGTGACACTTTCAAGAAAATTATTTTGTCATTCAGATTTAAAACCCACAATATGTCATAACTCTAAACTTCAGAGATCTGTTGAAAGTATAGGAGATATACAGTATTATAAAATCCTAGAGTTAACAGTTTCTACTCAAAAACTACATAGATTTTGGAGGCAAAAGCTTAATTAATTTTTCTGAAATGTTTGCTGTGATGCGTAGACCTACAGCTCTTCAAACTTCAGCTTTTCAGAAGCTTAGCCTTCACCGAAAACTGTAACTGTTCAATGCAGCTCTTATTCATCTCCATCCACTAATGGGTAAAACTTACCACAATGGCATCGTGCTGAGCAGTTGAGACGCCACAGAATAGACGGTGAAAAGCTATTTAGTTGCACTGATCACTCTCTGGCTGTCATTCAAAAACTGAACTCTGTCATCAAACTAAAGACTTGAGAATTTGTTAAAAGACTAACTGAAGAAATCAAAAGCACTCATTCATCTTCACTCTTTGGGTTTTTTGTTTTTCTTACTAAATGATCACGCAAATTCCATAGCATTCATATTAAATGTGGTATTTTTGAATAGACTTTTTTTATTTGGACAAAGTTCATTCCTTTCCATCAGATGTGGCTTCCTAGTGAATACTGTTAATCAAAGGGTTCCTCTTTGAAATTAATGACTTTTGCTGAACGTCCCAATACTTAAAACCAACATTCAATCCTTCCCTTATCTGTCTAATGCAAATTAATCTTTAACTTCTTCTTCACTGGTTAATGAAAAGATGACAGCCAAAGTTATGGACATTACAACAGCGATGAAGAGATGGATGAATGAATAGAGGGTATGGTCATGTAACTGGGAAAATCATGATGCAGTTATGCCACTGATGTTGAATTTCTGCACAAAATACATTATATGGACCAAGTTGATGACCGTAAAATGGAACATGCAGCAAAAACACGGTAGCCCTCCAAGAGTCGAAAGGAGGTCAAGCAGCTACTTTCAATGGGATGTAATGACCCCTGTGCATTTTACAGCTCTCAGCATGGTGAATATAAGTTATTTTGTGGATGCGAAGCGTCACTGCAAGCATGCAGCTTCAAAACAAAGAAGCAGAATGAGGTTTCAGGGGATGGTAAGAATGTACAGTGAAAGTGGAGTGTGACGTTTGGGAGACAACAATAAAAGAAGCTGAAAATAACCTATATGCACCATGGCAGGGAGACAATATACATATATGGGACTATAAAATGCAGAGAGATGACGAGGACAACTGAGAGGTGACGGATGGGGAACAAAACAACCAACCTTGGTGAGATATCGCATCCTTGCTGCATGAAGGCGCCCAGGGAGAACCACAGGCTATTAAAAATCCCAAAGTCGTTTGGAGGGTCAGGGGGGCTCTGAGGGTCTTTGATCTCATCACTCTCATCCAGATGCCACTCATAAGGGCTGAAACGGCTCACCAGGAAGAGCACCACACTCACGCCAATGTAAGCAAAGACTATACACATCCAGATTTCATAGGCGAGAGGGTCCAGGAAGGAAAACACCCCAGGCTTGGACTTTTGAGGCTTCTTAATCATTATAGAGATGCCCAAGCTCATAAAAGGCTTGGAGAAGTCTATCACTTCCTCCCGCACCAGCGTTATAGTCAGAGGAGCCACGGCTATGTCAGCTCTCTGGAAAAATAGAGACAAGCACACTGAGAGTTACTCTTACAGAACAAAACCATAAATAACCAGTCAGTGTTACATATTGATTCAGTCGAGGGCATATCAAAGTCAAAGCGTGACTTTATAAAAATGACACTATCTAGTATTCTCACGTTAATGGAAAGCACTTGGTTTTTATCAAGTGAGTTCACAGAGTGAACACATTGGGCACGGTGAAACACGGCACCTCAGAATATACTGAATAGCAGACCTGCGTTAAAGCCTGCATGATGGAAGCTGCCATTTGGAAATGAGTCACTCAGTATTTGCGTTGGCTCATGTCTTTGTCTCGATCCAAATCTCCTCCGTGAATCGAGCAGCGGGTTGGAAAACAGAGGTGGAGGAGCTTTTTTAAGCAGACCATGAAATGTGAATCAGCTCTGGTAAATTCACCTCCATCAGATCCTCTGCAACGCATGACAAGCTCATCAAACAGCATCTCGCTGTTGTGACAAGCAAGTGCAGCGAGACGCTCTGAGGGTACAGCCGTTTTGTAACTGAACTTGAAGATATTTAAATATGTAACACAAGAGATTCATCTCACGCATAAAGTTTGGAGGAGGTCTCAAACAAAAAAAGGTGTTCAGTATTTACTCATGGTTGACTTGATTTACATCTGAACTGCTAAATAATGACAATGCAAATTCAGTGTTGAAGGCCTTTTCACAGCTATTTTCACAATCGCTGGGGGTCAGTGTCTGTATATTAAAGATAATATCTGAGCGCCTTGTCTGTAATAGTTACAAGAGTTTTGCAGTGATGTTACTCAATCAGCTTCCGAGGTCAAATGAAAGATCCAAATTATCAGGTTCTCATCTACTCACGAGTGAGCAAGCCACAGTAAGTACAATGAAACTAGTCTCGGGGATTTTTTGGCTGACAAAAGGTCACATTGACCTGAATTACACACATTTATTTAAACAGGATGCTTTTTAACATGGCTATTGTCTGAAGTACCTTTGATTTACCAGGTGAACACTGCTGCCAAATAAGCACTTAGGACAGTTTTCAAATTTGTCATGTGTAAATCACAGCATGTAATATGCATAATGCAATTTAACACTTCTGGTGGTAATATTCAGTGTAAACTTGAATCATAACTCAATGTGCTTTACAATAAGACGACCAAATCTGGGAGTTACACATCAAAAAAGGAAAAAATTAATTCATTTACCCTCCAGTGCACAGGCGGACTGACACTTACCCCATATACCAACTCGCCCACCATCCCGTTCCACGTCTTGGTCTCAGGATCTCTGGCTCCATATTTCCCATCAGGAACTACCGAGAGCTTATATTTTATCCCCACATGTTTTGCAATCTCAGAAGCTAAATCGACACAGTAGCCTTCATATCTGTCATTCCCATCCATCTGCATATAGTTTTTCTTGTACATCACATACGGAGCTTCCTGTTAATTAGACATAATTTTAAGGTCATTGTTATGAAAGAACATGTCCACAATGGCGAGACCTGTTGGGTCACACAAGGCCTTGACTTACTGTAGCATGCATGCATGCAGGAGTGTGGTGGTGGGGGAACAAAGAGACGTAGAGGAACATAAAAAGACAAAAACAGCAGATGTTAAAATGATCTACAAAGCATATACAAGCATTTTACTTGGGGACTAAAGAAGCGGGCCGCTACAGGATTAAAGCCGACTAGGCCAGCTGGGGGCATTCAGCATCTAGCACATATACATGAGGTAAATCTGAGCAAATGGGCAATAGCCAGGGGTTGCATATGTTTTGCATCAGTGTGGCACAAAGAGGAGGAGGACAAGATGAATGGAGCACTTTTCCAGTTCATAAAGTAATCGTCAGCGACAACGGTGAGATAGAAAGCATCAAACACGTTGAGTTAAATTCAGTCCTTAAATTAAAGCAGCCATATTAAATAGTAATTAAAAGTAATTCTTAGGGCGGCATGGTGGCGCAGTGGTTAGCGCTGTCGCCTCACAACACGCCGGGTCCGGGTTCGAGTCCCGCTCTGTGCGGAGTTTGCATGTTCTCCCCGTGTTTCTGTGGGTTCTCTCCGGGTTCTCCGATCTTCCTCCCACCTCCATAAACATGCGCTTCAGGTTGATTGGCCGGTCCCAAATTGACCATAGGAGTGAGTGTGTGTGTGCGTGTTTGTCTGTCTTTGTATGTGGCTCCGCGGTGCACTGGCGTCGTGCCCGGAGTGTCCCCCGCCTCACGCCCAATGCCAGCTGGGATAGGCTCCAGCTCCCTGAGACCCTCTAAGGCGGATACAGTGGCGCTACATGAAAATGAATTCCTCCACATAATAAAACATGTTTGCCTTCTTTAGATGAACTAATGTCACCTCAGAGATGTTCAACAACGGTGATTTACTTTGTCGTATGGCAACACCATGTTTTTCAGAGGTTATCTGACTCACAACAGAAGTCATTTTCAGGTGGGATTATCCTCTGCTGCTCGAACCGTTCCTTCATTACCTTGACTTCTCTTCTATGGTCATGTATGATGTTAAAATAAGACTAAATGAAAGCGTCACATCCCTCTAATAACAGGATAGTCTTTCATTAAAATGATCTTAAATATGACATTTTAAACTCATGGAATGCAAGAAAAGAAAAACGATGTTAATGGCATGACCGTAGCTAAAAATAATAGTTGTTCTGATTCAAAGTTGAGGCATGCCTGACAGTGAGAAAATAATGCTTCTGTCGTCCC
This sequence comes from Antennarius striatus, assembly GCF_040054535.1. Classification (NCBI taxonomy): domain Eukaryota; kingdom Metazoa; phylum Chordata; class Actinopteri; order Lophiiformes; family Antennariidae; genus Antennarius; species Antennarius striatus. The sequence continues at coordinate 8,770,173 of NC_090788.1, forward strand.
TTCCTCTCTCTGTCTGGTCATCAGGTTCAAGTTTTTCTAAAGATGAGAATGTGTGATTTTGCATTCTGAATTTGCCTAAGATGGAAACATAATAGGCAAAGTCAGAATAAACGAGAGGCCGTGGTTTTAAATGTAAGATAAGGCGCACCTTATCTTACATTTAAAAATGGCTGATGATGAAATTATTGTCTGTAAATAATCTAACACTGCCTCTAATCTTGAGCCTGATATACTGGGAGCACTGGTTTAGAGATGCATTGTAATTAAATTGGGTGTAAAATTGAAGAAGGGATAAACAGCCCAAGGTCGCCACCTTCAGGTGTTTATATCCTCGTATGCAGATCATTTCATGTCTCCGGTGAGGATCAGCTGATTGAACCCACTGTCACTGACGCTTTACTTAATGAGAGGGAAACACGTTTACTTACGTATGGACGCAATGTGAAAACGATGGTGTTTATCTACAGTTATCGTTACCAAAGCCGTTATTGTGACGTCACTACTACAACAGCCCACTGTAATATAAAAAAACCAAAATGCTTTGGCACCCACACGGGTACAGTTGAAACACTCTTTGTGAATCGACTGTTTCAACATGTAGTGAGTGGATGGAAAGCAACTCAAAACAAAATAATTCTACCCTCCCAGGACAGATTGCAACAATGGACACCTTGACCTTGAGTGGCAGAAATCTTAAGGTGAAACACTTAAAACCTGCTTGAGAGTGTACCATAATAGTAGTGACCACAATTGTTCGGTTTTCCACAGAAGAGGACTCGTTGGTGACCTGCTGATCCATAATATATACAAATTTTTCATACTCATTCCAGTAGCCGATCTGAAAACAACACAGAGACACACAGTTAATGCAGGACGTACAAATGTGTTTTTACAGCAGAGCCTTCAAGTAAGTCCAAGTCGGTCGGCTCTACTGGCAGATGATGGGTTTTACTGAAAACTTTTCCTGTTGTGGTACTTCTCACTTCACCTGGACTACATGTCTATTTCTGGTATTCTATCAAATAAGAAGAAAGTACTGTAGCAACAATGGCGAGTCTGAAGACGGACAAACTTAATAAATAATTCAATATATTTTGAAGTACAAACAGAATCATGTTTTACTGTGAGGTTGCATGTGCGAGCTGCTGCAGTAAATCAAACTGGTGGGTTAAGGACCGAATAAAACCCAGAGCAATGCATGTGTAATGTGTCTGTTTTTAGCTAAACCTGTCTTGTTAGAACAGAGAATTCTGAGAGCATATAGCTTCAGACCCACACTATCCTGGGAAAAATAAATTGGCCTGTCAAACTGAAAATAAAGATTACTTTAAAAAAAACATTCCTAAATATATCTATTTATTGTTATTTTATTCTATGGAAATCTTGGTGTATAAGTCAGAAGTGAGTCTTTTGCCTCCAGGCTTCCAGGAGCAGATAGACAGAGTTAGAATGTTTTTGTTTGATAGTGTAGGAAATTACAAGGTAACACAAATGTCAATCAGCTTATTTATTCTGAGAACGTACACAAGTCTACCTCTGTAGGTATATCAAAGCAGGTTTATGCAACAAACAGGCAAAAGGAAAGCAGGGTTGTTTTTTGTGTGCTTTAGACAAAATGTACAGACAGCTGAAAGCTGCAGCTCAGAGTTTCAGTCCATTTCTAAAGCTGATTTACAGCCAAAATATTGTATGAAATAAAAATGTGTTCTTGTCAAAACTACAAACACCCTTCCTTGTCAAGTTTATATTCCTGGAAAGAGAATAAAGGACATCTAATTTACCAAGTGGATCACTGTGCTGCAGTTTAAAAAGTAAAACTTTGAAAACTTTCTGCTTGTTCCTTGAGGAAAAAGTTGAAGAAATGAATTTCAGAAAGTCACATTTAGATGAATACACACACAGGAAACATTTACTACTTATAGTCTTGCAAAGCATGCCCATAACTTTGTCTAGATTCCATATATACTTTCTTAAAATTCATCTTCATTATTAGTGAATTCCACACAATTAATGTCGTATCATATTCTAATCCTGAGTATTTTATTCAGAATCAATGAAATTATGACAGATATTCCAATGGCTTTGTGCTCACTCACCCTCCTCGGGCCTCCAGACTTCATCTCATATACATCGATTGTATAATTTGCTCGTCGACCAAACGTGTCAAACTGGATGTTTCCTGTCATACCTTGCACCTGGACCTGCCAGCCACAAAGAAAAGCATGATAAAACCATAAACTGGACTAATACATTTTCAATTATGGCATCTCAAGTTCCGTCTGAGGCATTTTGTTTTTCAAGGTAAATTTGTTAAATTGATGTTTCCAATAGAATTTCAAGTACATTTTTCGCAAGGTACTTTTGCATCAATCAGAGCAATGTGTACAGGAATGAAATTGTAAAAACTGTGGAAATATGGAAGTAGTATTTAAAGCAGATATAGGTATAGATAGATAGATATGATTAAGACAGGATGCATGACATTATCATTAGTAAACTGTTTATTTGCTTATATTGTGGTGATTAAAATGGACCTCTTACAGTGTGCCTTCGCGCATTCGCACATCAACACTCACGACTTCACCTCATTGTGGATTTTTGGAGGGCAGTCATGTGATACCGTACACGCATTCTATTGGCTGACGGCACTCGGAAGTGCACTCCATTCTGTGAGTCTCGGAGTTACGTGAGACACAAAATTGCTTTAAACAGTGAATCAGAGTGTGGGAAAAGGTAATGAAGATAGAAGGTGGTTTAATATTAGTATGGGGAGGGTTCATAAACGTTTAAATTACCATAAATAATCAGATAAATAGTTCGTCGCTCGATCGTGGAATTCATTAATCGCCTGTGGTTCCTGGAACGCATTAACCACAAAGAACGAGGGCGCACTGTATTAAAAAAAATGCTACATGCCACATGGGATGAAATATGATGCATTTCTCCCCATTAATGTTAAAAATAATGATAGGTCATGATTTGTAGAGTTCTGGCTCAGTTTTTAGTGCAGAAAAAAGAGGAAAAAGAGACAAACTTTGCAATTGTAGTTGGTTACCATGGAGATGTCTTGTCGATTGAAGAGTGAGATACAAGAAAGACTGAATTATAGATAGAATAAAAAGAACAGAGCTGTTTTCAGGGACCGTGAACTCCCATCCCTACCATTTTCAGGGCTCTCTCTATGTCAATGCCTTGGCTCCAGGGCACAGCTGGGTTGGCGAGGCAGTCGCCTGCACTCCCCCTGCGAGACACATCCACGCGCTGACGCCGCAGGTACCGGAAGGCCTCCGCAATCACGAGGATGGCGTCATGGGTCAGCGCTGATGTGTACTGAAAGAGAACATGCAGTGACACGCCACTGACATCATGCAGACCCAACACTTCACTGCTATCATTGCAAGGTTATTATCTCTGTAGCAGTAGTCGCTGCTCTGGGAGCAATTCTGATGAAGAAAGTCTCACATGACACGAAGCAAATAAAGCAGTGAGCATTGAAAAGGTTCAAACTGACTTATTTTCTCTGGATTGAACAGAGATCGAAGCTTAGAAGTTCGAGGAAGACGTTACATAAAATGTAACTGAAGCTTGCTGACCTTCAGTGGGGTGTTTTTAGCTTCTGGAAATTCTCTTTCATCCAGACGCTCCCAGCGTTGCAGGAACTGCTGGACAATGGAGCTATCCGGGTTGATGATCTGGAAGCCTGTGATGTTGGCCCCACCAGAAAAAACTCTGTCGAGGCTCATGTTGGAAAAACCCTGAGGGCAAAGAGCAGAGGTGGCTGGTAGTGGAGCAATTAATCTTTATTAACACAGAATACAATTTTGAAAACTTGATTTAATTTGACCCTCATGAACATGTTTTAAAATCTTTTCTTTATTCTGCTCAGCTGTGAGTCAGTAAATATTGAAAAATGTAACTTTACCACTAAGAGTGTTTCATTTCTTCTCACTGCATTGCATCACAGTGAACTGCGTTGTTGTTTTTTTTGTTGGAGTTGTGTTGTTTCATAGTGCATGCTCTTACCAGGTTTGCAAGTATATAGTGGTATCCTCTGCTGTTTTTTCCCGAGGTCACCACCTACAAATCACAAGAGGAGTGAGTCACATCTGATAACTCTGAAAATATTTAGAGGGCTGAGAGTCACAAATGACAAAGACCTTCATTTTCATAGCATGGTGCAGTCGGCGGAGAGAAAGAGACGTTTTGGGCGAGATTTGGAGGGAGCATTCAAACACATTTGTACATGTGTGTGTTTTTATGACACACAAACGGAGGAGAGAAACTGTAATGGCAGCACTTGTTCCTTTCCATTAACTTCAACATGTAAAATAAGGTCAAGGCTCCTGCAAATCTCTCTCTCTCCCTCTCTCTCTTCCTCTCTCTCTCCCTCTCTCTCTCTCTCTCTCTCCCTCTCTCTCTCTCTCTTTGCAGCTGCCTTAGCTCCACATCTAGCGTCATACTTCTCCACTGTCTCAGTCATACAGTAGACTTAATTAAACCCAAAATGTTGCATAGCACCTCTCTGAGTGAGCAGACACAGCCACAACTGCACTTGCTGATTTCTTTCAACTTCTCCCTCCCTCTCTCATCCACTCACTGCTTTTTTCCCTCCGTTTCTCCATTGGTTCTGATTCTCCATCACCGGGTATGAAGCTTCAAAAAGACACTGTGGGGGTGGATGGTTGTTTTTTTCCTGTCTTTTCACTTTCTGCACGCCTACACAGTTTTGATAAGTATACTCAGGCACAGAAATCAGTTCAATGTCCAGAGTGCTAGTGAAAACATGTAGGAGACATTTTATGAAGAACTTGAATATAGATGAGAAAATGTACACTGAAACAAAAGAAGGATCCCGGTGCTTTATTTTCAGTGCTATTTCCATATTTTATTTCCAGGCCTGACACACTTTTATCCAATAAGTATCTCATACAGTTTCACACGTGCAAAATTCAAAACCCACCTCTTCCTTAACATCTGCTGATTGTCTCTAGAGAAAGAACGTCCTTGGTGTGCCAAGGTTGACCCTGAGATTGCCACACACTCAGAGATATTCCAACAATGAATTTAATTACCTTTCATAGAAATGCGAAATGATTTCATTGTGTTTGACATTTTCCAACAACTCTGAACGCCCCGCATCCCATATTTTTTCCTCATAAGCAAAAAATCCTGGAAGCTGTTGTGCTTATTGTGTTGAAAAGAAATTGCCTTGAAAGGCTTTTCATTTGCTGTTCATTCGTGTGAGAGCCAGCCAGAGCGACCCAAGTGTAAGAACATGGTGCCGTGCACTTAATGAAGCTGCAGTGCCTGGAGTGACTGGCCCAGCCTGATTGTCACCAACACAGCCAGGCAGAAAGCACAAGACTTCAAAGCTGTAATTGAGCATCTAGAAGTGGCACCTCAACTGTTGTTTCTGACTGAAGCAGTTAAAAGATAATCAACTGCGAACATTTATTGATTGTTGTGGCTACGAGGCACAAAAACCATGATAGCGTGGGTTTCTTTAGAATTCAGAGAATGCAGAAGAGGAAAAGTTTGTAGTTAATACAAAGTGCTCTGAAGGCAGCTCACAAACAAGGTTTCATAAACTAGTGCTAAATGCTACATTTCCGCACCCAAGATTTTGGCAATGAGCATTAGACATCAACAGCTATTCCAAAGTTGAGAAATCTGCCTGCCACTTCACAAACACAGGTTCCCAGACATATACTTTGTATTATGTCTGGGAGTGAAACAAAAGCGTGTAGCTGTGAAGCTTTTTTTTTTTTTGGCATGGCCATTATTTGGTGTCGTACTAGAAAAAAACCACATCATAAATACTAACATTATGTCATATATAAATATAAAAACTTGTGTAATTTTATGTTTTCTAGATTGATCCACAAATATGAAAGAAACTTTTTTATCTGGGAATTAGCAATGAATGACTTTCATATGTCAACAAAAATAATAAAGAATCTATTGTGCTGACAACAGAATATAATTAGAGGAAGATATGTTTTATCTTTTATATATATAATTTATATTATTCTGCTGTAATCACTGCATAAGAAATGCTTCTATACTTAAGAGGCAATGTTTATGTAACCATGAGAATGCCATCGTACGACTGCATGCTGGCTACTGCGCAGGCACAGGAAGCAGTTTATGGACAGTTTATTGTAGAAGAACCAACTCATCCTGGAGGCACTTCAAATGCATGAATTTAAATCCACCAAGGATCCGGTTTTGGTCTAACTGCTCCTGTAGGTAGAGAGTGAGTTCCAGCAGGAAGACTGGGCTTGCTGCCTGCACAATCCCACCAATGTGAGATGCCTACTCAGTGTTGACATACTATTTATGTTGTCTTCATTAAGGAACATAAATATTTGCCAACGTCTCTTCCTGACACGGAAACAAAGGCTGATTAAATGCTGTAGCGTTTACTTCTAGTATAGGTGGATCAATAAAAGCATTAATTGATCTATCTAGCTTCATGTTGCCCTCTGTTTTATCCTGTAGTCAGGTTTAGCGAGGGATACACAACTTGATAATTTTTCTCAGCATTACAAACCTTTATTTCTCTCAGACACAGTCTCATAAAGTTCTTTTTTTCCAATATGAGATGTTTTCCCACAATCATGAGACCAGGTCATATCGGAGCTTTAAGCTCTCGGTTTCTTTTCACAGTGAATGTAATATTCTTTTGTTACCATAACTACTCCTCACATCTGATCGGTTGAGCTTAAAAAAAAATGACACGGCCATCATATTTTTGAAGGAAATACTCATACGTAATCCTCTTCAATAAACCCAGAATTTTAATGAAGCACAAACAACATGCTCGATGAAACGCTGCAGAAATTTAGTTTCTGGAAACAGGCCACTGAATAGGTTGTGTAAAGCTCAGTTACTTCATTTAGCAAGATACATGTTATCATAAAGGATCATTTTGTTTTTTTCTACAGGACTATCTCCATCCTTCTGATGGTAATGCTGCTACAAAAAGGTTGAATCTGGGTGTAGCAAATATTTTTAGGGTTTCAATGCTCCAGTTTCATCATCCCATGGGATAATTGCTTTTAGTGAGCATGTGACACCACCAGGAACCCTGAAGAGGTCAAGCACCACCATCACTGGGATACTTTTATTGTTGCAGGACACATTCTTCCTCTCTGACAAAATCAATTTCTCACCAAAGAGCCTCTTCAAACAGCTGGGGGAAAAAGAAAAACCAGAGGCTTGTAAGTGAGAAGAAACCTGCAGCACCGATCGTACTGGCTGTCTCCTACATTTTTAATGCTCATCGAATGGAAAGGATAGCCTGGGTGCCATGCTGTGTCTGCTGGTTTCTACAGTTAATGTTCTCATCAGGCAACAATCCAAAGCCTTGAAGGCTGAAACAAATATCCCCTGGAAGTTAGCTGCTGTTGATAATTGGCAATGTCATCAAAAATAACTGAAAACAAGTCATATAACAAATACATTTTCAAGTGAAATGTTCACTGCGGAATTTTTAAAAGACTTGAAACAGAGCTTTTAGCCATCTGAGGGAAAGAAGAAGAGGAGGAAGAGCTAGAACACTGAGTCACTCTAATACAATCAAATAAAACATGGCTAATAGACAAATGAAGCCAGCAAACAACTTTCCTCTGGTCTAAACATTGCTTGTATTGCTGCCGAGGATATAATTATACATACAAGGCCATCTTCATCTCATGCGATGAAGGAGAAAAGAGTTGTCTCCACTCAAATTTATCTGTAATTGTCCATCGTCAGGGCTTCTCCTGTCTGGAGCCGGTTTACACTGTGCTGTCTAGTAGGCCTGAGCCGTAGGATCATCAGCCTAAATATTCCAGTGGGAATCGTCTCTAATTAAAACGACTGTAGCTACAGTCCTACGCGGAGCTGGATTTTTCCCCAAGTGTCTTCAAGACAGTTTGACTCTTATTCTCTTTGTTTGAGTGATTCATCATCCCCCTTAGAAGCAGAAAGGAGATCCTAAGGTTGATGAATGTCTTTCACCAGTCAAATAATTACTGTCACGATACTCCAAACAGGAAAAATGCAAGGAGGTGGTTCTGTATCAGACAAACATTCCGCATCATGACGCTGAGGCTCTGAAAGGATATTTTGATTTTTTCTTTCTTACTGGAAATTACACAATATATGAAATCTTTTGGACAGATGGAACCCTAAAAATGCTGCATGTCTTTGCTCCTTTAGTCTTTTTAGCTCTTATAATTAATATTATTTTACCACAAGAACAAGGTTTAGTTTAATTCTTCTCACCAAAATATCTTATGTACAATATTAGAAATAAAGTGAATGTGTGGCATCATTTTCTTTTCTCCTCTTTCATTAATGCACTGATAACCTTTTTTCCAGAATTTTAGCACCTTCACTGATGACATCCATCCTGCCTTCTGCATGCAGATGTTAACATTCACTGCAAATAACATAAATCCATCCTTGCTCTTTTAGATATGCCACACATTTAGAAAAAGGAGATCAAGGAACTCACATTGATGGCCAACATTCAGAAATATTTTTTCATGACATGGCATTAAAAGCAACCCCTACGGAATTTGTTAGTTATTTAAAAAAAATCCACACAATTATAACATCAACCCATATTTCTAGTACTGTCAGCTGATTAAGAAAGTCAATCTGATGAACAAATTAATCTAATTAATCACATTTTAATCTCATACCTGCTAAAGGCCCCCAAATAAAGAATTTGAATTCTAGGACATTACAAAATTGTAGTGCATGACTAATCAATAGAATACACCAAGAAGAGAAGATTTGAAATCCACATTTTTACTGGTTAAGTGTGCTTTATAAATGAAACTCAAAAGAAAAAAGGTCAAGCACATCAGCAAACCAACTAGGCCAGGTGTATTTCTCAAAAAGGCAATACGAATACAGTTAAATAAAATAAATAAAATTCAGAAATGAAATAAGGATGAGTCTCAAATAGGCACATAAGCAGACTCTCAATCAAAATGAATACTAAAGCTGACTCAATTCAGCAATTCAAAATGAATAGAATAACATGCCTCTAAATAAGGCAACTAAATAGCAAGATGCCAACAGGCTTTTCCTTTAAAGGGTAAGCTAACGTTACAGGAACTGACAACAGACAACTCTGTGTCCTTGACATGTTTTGCATTTAAATGATACATTGGAGCTGAAATTGGTGATATGAAAATTCTCTTTTTGCAAAAGGTACAAATCACTGTGTTTTTGTTGATAGTCCCGTCTTTGTTCTTTTTATAAATAAACTTTCCGCCCAAAAGTCCGAGTGGGCTTGCCTCGCTCTTCTGTGTCGCGTCCATCTCTGTTGTCAGTCACCCTGCTTTTGACTAGTGGCGCAGGTACGAAGTGACGTAACATTGCAGCCTACGGGTCACTCAATGGGTCAAATTTCGCTATGCTACTTTCATCGCCTGGAATGTCATTGACCTCCGAGTGCTCAGCTTTCCTCCTATTCCTCACCACATCATCTAACAATACAAGCATGTTTTTAAAAAAAAGCACCATTGCTGTTTGGCAGCTGATTCTGCTTACAGCATCCATCAGCTACACAATTCTGAACTTTTTTTTTTTTTTTAAGTTTTCAAAAAGCATGCGAAGTAAAATGTCCTCAGTACCCTTGTTGCAGGTGTGAATCTGCCAACTCTGTATGTTTGATGTTGTTTTTCATTTTGAGCTGCTTTTAACTGACTTCTCTGGGGGTTCCTTTGGATGCCTGGGCTACAAAGACGACCGCTCCTCTCTTACAGCCAACGCTTCGTTTTTTTCAGGAGCAATGGTTTCTTCTTTATAATCAAAGTAACAAAAATAAAAGGAAGGTGTGAGGACAGATAGTTCTATTTTACTTACGGTTTATTTGCAGGGCAATCAAGTTTAAAAAAAAGTGTACGTAGACACTTTTCATGCTTTTCTTTCATGTCTTTATTTGTAGTTCAAATTGAGGTTTCATGAATGTACTAAATGCTAGACTTACAAGGAACACATAGGTAAAAATAAAACTAGTTTAATACTGACGGGATTTATTTATGGTTCCTGTATGAGCATTTTCAACTGTTTTTTATATATAAGAGGCTGTTGGATGAACGACTTGAAATAATACAAAACTATAATATGTAAACTAAGAAACAAATATTAGTTTTTGTAGAGTGGCTCATTTTAAACTACAGATGTCACCAATTTGGGGCGGGACGGTGGCGCAGTGAGTAGCGCTGTCACGCACAACACAGCGGGTACAGGTTCGAGTCTCACTCTGTGCAGAGTTTGCATGTTCTCGCTGTGTCTGCGTGGGTTCGCACATTCTATGGACTGACGGCATCCGGAACTGCGCTACATTCCGTGAGTCTCGGAACGCAGCGCACTTCCGTGAGACACGAACGTGCTTCAAACAGTCGATAAGAGTGTGAGAAAAGGTCATTCAAATATAAGGTGGTTTAATATCAGTATGGGGAGGGTCATAAACGTTTAAATTACCGTAAATAATAAGATAAATAGTTCATCGCAATATCGCGGAATTCGTTATTCGGGTCTAGTTCCTGGAACGCATTAATCGCAAGTATTGAGGGCGCACTGTATACTGTATTCTTTAATTTTAATCTTATACATTTCCCTTTGAGCTATTAGTAAGATTTAAAAAAACAGGAAATAAATACAGAGAATAACAATAGGACACAATTATATTATATCACATTAAAATGGCACCTTGTAGAATTTTGTTATGATACACTCATAGCCCGGAATTTCCTTGCACCTCCAGGTGTCCGGCTCGGCTTACACTACACGGCTCGATTCCGACAAGCTTTCTATCTTGTCTTCTCTCACTCCATTTTTCAGTCTGTCCACTATGCAGTAGGAGGCTAGAGGTGACCAGTCCTCTGGCAGTGATTATAAATCCACCGCGCTTCTATTATAGATGAGAAGCCTTAAAGGGCTTTATCACTTTGTCTTTACTTTGCTGAGGGGATGAACAGACTGATAACTTTTAGAGAAGTTAATAAAGCCAGCAGGGGAGCAAAAAAACCCCAGTGAATCCATCAACAAATGAAGCACCTTCAAGACAAATGTTATTAGTACTAAATGAATGATATGTATGGTATATGTGTATAAATTCATTTATAATAGCAAAAATTTGCGTCAATCCTAAACACAGACTGAAATATAAATCTTCTCCAGAGCAGATGCTCTCTGTTGCTTGAGTGATCTTGGTTGTGTTTGCTCATTCCTGCCTTTGTGAGAGATTTTCCCTCAGGCTAGGAGGGTAGGCTATTTATAGTAGGCTCATTGTTGTTGCTGTTATGGGACAGTGTGTCCTACTTACACTAGGAGCTGACATTACATTAAAACAAGTGTTGATGTCACAGCTCATATAAATAATCATTCTCAAGCGTCGCTAGCATCACTTGCCACTCTGGAGCATCTTGATAGATGCTCCAGTGACGGATGCAGTATAGGAGGCAATCGTTCACATTAATCCACCACAGTAAAGAGATTAGGATAGGATCGGCTTGATGTGGCACCACATCAGGCCAATCTGACCGCCATTATCTTGATTGGATGCCTTGAATCTAATAATGAGGCAATTTAGGAACAATTGAGGAATCAACAATATTGGCAGACAGAAACTTATTTTATTTTATTACAAAATCTTTGCTGTCACTGAAACAATGAGAGCCTCAGAGGAAATAGAGACAGATCCACAATGATGAGTAAGACTTGTTGGGAAACCAATAATGAAGATCATTATGGGTAAGGACGGAGATTCATAGGTGTGTTTGTCTGCACTGGGGCCAACAGCATCTTGACTATATTTGGGGGCGTCTATGCTGTGCCTCTATTCTGACTGAGAACCACACACACAACCATAGTAGTAATATTACATTCACAAAATGAATTGACGCTGAAAGACATTAAATCAATATTGCCCTATGGGATGCACTGTACTTAATTCACAAAATGAATCATACTGTTTAAAAGAAGACATGAAACTAACAAGGGAGACCTTGAACTCATCAGGAAATTGTTTACTGAGGTAATAAATCAAGCAAGAAGTAGCTTCAATTTCTCAGGGATTTTAATGTAATCCGACCTCTTTATCCGACTCCCTGCTAGATAGTAGATCCAGAAAATGTTTCCGCTAATAATCTGTAACAGAAACACACCTGAACACACACATACTTTCATACTTAACAAGATCAGTCAATTATCAGTGACCTATAAAACTGAGTCATATGATTTTTCAAATCTCCAAAATATTCACGTATAACTTTTTGCAATTAAAACTACTTGGTTAAGATTGTCTCCGTCTTGAGCTGCCATCTTATGTGGTGGGGGAGTTTGAGCTATGTTGTCGGGGGCTTTATGCTCCTGGTAGGGTCTCCCAAGGCAAACAGGTCCTACGTGATGGGACAGACTAAGAACTGTTCAAACACCCCAATGAAGATAAATACATGAAGACTGTGACGTCACCCAGAATGGCGCAACCTGGGGCCACACCCTAGAGCCAGACCTGGGGTTGGGGCTTGTATGCGAGTAGAGTAGAGAAGAGTATAACTTCTTTTATCCCTTAAGAGGTTCCTTCAGGGAAATTAATTTCTCCATCGCACACAGCACAGTGAGTACACAAAACACAGAAAAAGCACACAGAAAAACACCAGCACATAGAAAGCAGTACACCAAATAGAAAGAGTAATAATAACCCATCAAGAATATATAAATAGAAAATCATTAATAGGCATAGAAATAAAAAATAAACAGGCCTGGTTAAGTATGGGTATAGTGAAATGTCTATAGTGTTTGTATTGTTTTTGCTGTATTGTTTGTATCATCCCTCAGCTATTGTTTGTATCAGAGTGCCTGGTGGCGGGGCCTCTGCCCACAGGGCCCGGCCGGACTCAGCCCGAAAACACGTCATGGGCCCAACCTCTGGCGGACTTACGACCTGCCGAGGGAACCACAGGGAACAGGTGCAATGAGGATTGGATTGGTGGCAGTTGACAGAATGGCGCTCAATGACCCAATCCCCAGACAAAGAGACTGGCTCTTGGTGACAGGAATGTCACCTCGCTGGGGGGAAAGGAGCCGGAGCTTGTGAGGGAGATTGCGAGGTACGGACTAGATATAGTCTGGCTCACCTTCACCCACAGCTTGGTCTCTGGAAGCTAACACCTTGAGAGGGGCTGGACCAGCGTTCCCGATAAGTTTTCAGCACACAAGAAAATTTATGCTGCACGCAAAATAAAATTTGATACAAACGTATCCAAAGCTGTCTAAGTCAATCCACTGGACTTTAAGAAATTTCTTGAAGACGTTTCGCCTCTCATCCAAGAGACTTCTTCAGTTCTGAAGGTGGCTAGTCAAAGAAGCCATCCATGTCAAAGTGTAGAAGCCATCTCTGAACAGGGGGGGTGGTCTGCGACATCACCTTTCGCACATTTACAATCATGTCCTTTCGAAACTCCCAAAACGATTGTCTCAGCAGATTAACCCAGGTGATGTGTCTCAGGCTAATGACCCTCATTACCATACAAAGGTGAAACTCGCATTTCAATGACCCCCCTTTTGACACCCCCATCAATAATCGTTGAGGAGCCAGACGGGTTTCGACGACGGTCATTGGAATGTGAATAGCACTGAACACAACCCTCATGGTTAATAACCGTGAGGGTGACCAGCCGCCTTCAGAGCTGAAGAAGTCTCTTGGATGAGAGACGAAACAGCTTCAACAACTTTCTTAATGTCCAGTGGATTGACTTAAACAGCTTTGGATAACCATGACCTGGATAACTGAGAACCTACACAGACAACCACACAAACGTATTAAGTAATATCTAATTTAGATCTAATCTAATTAATTAGTCTAATAGTATTGTTTTCTGTACCATTTTGCATTCTAACTCAGTGAGTGACAGGTGTCCAGCCAATGATATGATAAGATTCACTGACTGGAAACGAACAGGCAGCAACTCATCCACTCACCAAACCAAAGTAAAAAAGAAATGCTGTCCTTTTAAGATGAAATGGCTGTCGGAGTACAGGTATATGCAAATAGAAGAACAAGCTGTGAAACTGAGTGAGATTTTTTTTCTTTTTGAGAAAGTTCAAAGTATGAAGCAGACGAAGCCATTAACTTGGACGAAGTGTACAACCAGGTGATAAAGAAATTAAAATTAAGTCAGATTTATGCATATTCTATTGACATTTATTAAGAGTTTTTTGTTCATAGATATTGATCATTAAATGCAGTTACTACTAGATAATTTATGAGTAGTAGAAATGCTAATAAAAAAGAGTATTTAGATATTTACAGACAAAGAGTTACAGCCATTTACACTGTACCACACGCAACAGCACACATCATTGTGCAAAATGTGAACGTTTTAATGTGAACAAAATGTTATGTCTGAAGGCTGCGTTCAGGGACCAAACCTATAGGCCAAAGCAGCTCTCATCCCATGAGACCTCATCTCATGGCTAAAGCAGGACCCTCACATATAATGCACTACACATCTCATGAAGACCAAGACATTTGTCTTTTTCTTTTCAAGTGGGCCGAATCACTTACATAAAAAATAAGCAAATGAAAATTGCCGCTGTAATTTCATTCTTTTAATAAGCCATGTAACTTGCTATGATCCAAGGTTTTGAACCAGTGTGATACTTTTGCGTGGCCACAGCGTGCAAATCTGATGTTGCTCACAGTGGTCCGCAGTGCGCTCAGGAAACTTGTGTGTTTGCCCAGACACATGAAAAATTAGAGGGAACATTGGGCTGGACTCTTGACTTTTTGGGTGTTGCCCAAGGCGAGAGGTGACGGACTGGTGTGGGCTTACCTATAGCCCCATAGCTCAGCCGCCATATGTTGTAGTTTGAATGAGAGGTTTACGTCCCTGAGCCTTCAGGTCGAGGACAGGTGCTTTACTGTTTTGGCCTACGGGCCAAATGATAATGTGGAATACCTGGTCTTCTTGAAGTCCCTCTGTGTGGTACTGAATAGTGCTCTAATCGGAGACTTCGTTGAAATTCTTGGGGACCGGAAAAAGGTGGTCTGCCCTCTCCAGGTCATGGGGAGTCTTTGCCTTAAGTGAAGGAGTTCACGAGCGAGGGAAGGACTGAATATGAGATTGACAGACAGATCAGAGAAGCAGCTGCAGTGATGCAGTCGTTGTTAACGTCTGTCGTGGTGGAGAAGGAGCTGAGATGAAGCTCTCGATTTACCAGTCAATCTATGTTCCTACTCTTACCTATGGTCATCAGCTTTGGGTCACGACCAAAAGGATGAGCGGTTGAAATGAGTTTCCTCCTTAGAGTGGCTGGGTGCACTCTTAGAGATAGGGTGAGGAGCTCAGTCACAAGGGAGGAGCTCGGAGTAGTTCCGGGAGGAGACCTAGGAGAAGACCTAGGACACGCTAGAGAGACTGTCTCTCAGCTGGCCTGGGAATGCCTCGGGATCCCCCCGGAAGAACTAGATGAGGTGCATGGAGAGAGGGAATATGGGCATCCCTGGTCAGATTTAGCCTCTGCGACCCGGCTCCGGGTAAGTGATGGATGGCTGATGTATGGATGGATGGACGGACTGGCAAACGGATGGATAGACGGACAGAGGGATGGATGGTTAAGATTGTATTGGTGGTTAAATCTACATTTACAGTGGTGAGAGACAAGGCAAAGCAAAATGCTTCAAATACCAAACAACCCACCGGTTTGCTGATGACTGATCAGTAACAAAATACATTTTTGGACAACAATGTCACACCTCTTTGTGATAAACCACATTCTAAGATAGGACAGTCATCGTTTGAATGGAAATATGTCCAATTAAATAATAAATGACATTAGTAGTTGAGCTTGAACAAAAGTCAAATGGGTTCTTCAGTGTCTTCGGACACTGAAGATTTAGAAAGGTGTGATTTAGCTGCAGATTGGAGAATAGCGTTTTTATACCTGCCATGGTATAAAATGCTTACACAAAAACTACTTGAGGGATTACACAAAACTACTTGATGGATTTTCATGAATTTGAGGGACAGGTTGGGCACAAGACAGAAGAACCTATAAATGTGAACGTGGATTCAAATAACTCTTTTTTTCCACTTTGATAGAGAGGCCTTTTATGACATATTTGTGAATTCCACATGAACTACTTGACAAACTGCTGTGTTGCTCGGAGGAGGGATGAGACGCTAAAGATCAAATAATTGAAAGTTGGAGGCAATCCAGATTTTTTTTTTTACTTCAGCAGTACCCTAACAACAGCTATGTTGGTGGTGTACATCCTTTATTGGCTTTTGGATTGAGATTTTATACCTCGGTAGAGGTATCCACTCAATTGTGTGCTCTTAAGTTTATTTTATGCCATCCATTTGGCTTACTAAGTAAAAGATATAGATGAAGTGTGATATGTGTATGTTCAGGCTTACTCATATAAATCCATCAACTCCCCGAAGGCCAAAAACTAAACATTATCAACATCCATCTAAAGAAATAAAAATCAGCTCATTTGCTTCTGTGGAGTGTAGCATATCACAACAGACCAAAAACAGCACTATTAAAAAGCTTCCTTTTTAAAAAAAAATCCCAATTAACATTCATTTAATGTATTTATGACGACATACGCATGCAGCACACATTATCAAGAACTAAATGCAAATCAATGCGCTTGAGGTAAACCGGCAGCTGATGATCACCTAGGAAACAAGGAGGAAGATGCTGTCTGATTTCTTATGTGAATTAATCCCGAGTGACCTCAAACATGAGAAGCAACAAATAAGAAGACTTAATTGAATGTGCCCGTCTCGCCTGTTTTGACAGTCTTCTAAACAAGAATTCTCAGATCTGAGGCAATTGTGATATGCTCCAGGTATTTGCTGTAAAAATGGAGACTGGAAATGTGAGGAGCAGAGCAAGACAAGAGAGAAACAAAATAGGAAGATGACGTTCAAGGCCAAAATGTGAGGAAAAGATGACACATTCAGTCCTTTGGAGACAAAATAAAGCTGGAGGTATGATGAAGACATTCAAGGAAGCATGTCTAAAACATTTAAACACTGTGTGTCAGATATACCTGCTGCAGTATGGAGTTGATCCTGTCCACTTCACAGTCAATAAGAAAGCGTTTCTCCTGCCGGCGGTCCATCTCCTCAATGATGCGTCTGTACTCTGTGGGGTCCACAATGTTCCCCACTGAGCGAGCTGTCACTTGCCAGTTATTGGCCACTGCTGACTCCATGATGGCCTGGAGGATTGCAAAGCCTGGAGGATCAGAGGGAGAAGAGCAATCACACAACTGTCTTCCTGTTGTCTTCGAGCCCAGCAGCAGGTAGATGTTCTGCTGTGAATCTAAATTGCTGTGAAGAATATCTTCAAGGAAATGAATTCCGGTGAAAATGCTCAAAAGCTTTTAATCAGCTTTAAACCATAAAAATACTCAAGATGCACTGTTAAGGTATTTAAATGAATAATAAAAATCACCTTGTGATGCATTTAATAGTTTAGCAAAAAAAAAAGTAAGTGGAGAAAGACAATGTCCTAGGCAGATAGACAAAGTGATGTGGAACATGTTCCTGCAATATTTAGACTATATGTTCAGAATTCTTAACAAGCTCAACAAAGGTTTGCAAAGATAGTATGGAATAAAGACAGGAAGCAACAAGAGTCCAGAGAGAGAGATATCGATCTACTCACAAGGGATTAAAGTTAAAGCTATGGAGCCCATTAAAAAGACAGAGTGGTTACAGAGCATAATTAAACAACTATTATCTGGGAAATGGTTGTGTCCCATGCTGCTGTAGCGGACTGTCACAGGAGGCCTCGTTGGTCATCTCTCTCCTCCCTCACTGAGGATTTCAGACTAGCCAATTTAAAGTTAGAGGTGAGAGCAGAAACACAACGATAATGTACACACTTACTCTTGCAGATTCAGTGAAATGGACTGCTAAAGAAGCAGTTAAGCAAGCACAATAGGAGCACCTCGATGGCATGTTTTCTTCACAGAGCTATCTGTGTCACTGGATGCATCAGGAGCTGTGGCCCATGGGAAAAAGAAGCTGAGCTGACTATAACCTGGCTGAGCAGCAATACTGAAAAGATGTGAGAAACCTGCAGGAATTTGGATTGTAATAAATTTTATGAAGAGGGTTGAAGACAGATGGTTAACAGTCACACAGACCAGAAAGATAGTTTTTAAATCAGCCCAGAACACACAACAGTGACTGGCTGAGAACAAAAGGAATCAGAAAGCTGTTTTTATTCTTTTTTAGGGTGAACAAAGTCATATGTAGATTCTTTTTTACATTCCAACTTGGAAAATGAACAACATTTTCTGCTATAAAATTGTC
Source organism: Antennarius striatus (assembly GCF_040054535.1). Taxonomy (NCBI): domain Eukaryota; kingdom Metazoa; phylum Chordata; class Actinopteri; order Lophiiformes; family Antennariidae; genus Antennarius; species Antennarius striatus. Next base: position 8,788,520 of record NC_090788.1, read on the forward strand.
ACAAACAGCTACTAGAGGTATGAATTATCCTTCCTTCATTCCTTCCTTTCTCATGAACCTTCCATGTGAGAGAAAGGAATGAAGAAACATACAGCTTTGTTTCTGCTAAATTTTTAGGTACAAACAAAACCCAATTTTACTCATTGATCCAAAGCGATAGGGTTAAATAGGCAGAAACATTAGGAGGAATCGGCAAGCCTGATGACAGGACTTTTCCATCATTTTCAGTTATTTCAGTTCCATATCATCCAGCATGTTTGACAAGAGCAGCATAATCTCTACCTCTATTCATAGCAACAAAATATCGGTTCATGATAAGAAAACTTTCACATTAATGCAAAATAAATTATTTATCTTCAGAAAGATAAAAGCGTTGGAACTTTATTTGTGTGTTTATCATAAAGGGCACCCAGGTCATTAAATGGAAAGATGAGATTAAAACATGAAAATATGTTGTAATCATAAAATTCCTCCTGTTATAAAGTGATAACAATCTTTTTTTCTGACACGACTACAATACTCTGCCTCGGTGTGAATTTCAATCCTGATTGGACGGCTAAGAGCTAACAGGCCTGTGATGAACTGCTGCTGTTATTAAACAGTCCACAAAGCCCCTTGTCAGGTAACAGTGCCATATTAATAAATTGACATAAAACACCAGAATACATATGTAATGATAATTTAGAAATTTGCATTGTACTGTAACTCCTGAAGTGCACATATTATGATGAGTGGTGGTGAGAACACATCTCAACAGAAGCTCATTACTTGTATTTGATTGGGGGAAATAACACAACCATGATGCCATATCTAAATTAGTTTTTCTCTGTGCAGAGATAAACCTGCTGATTCCATAAAATAATAGATGCGTTTAACGGTGCTGGATAAACTGGTGTAAAACATGTTTATGTAAATAAAAGTCACAGTATCACAGTAAAGTGATGCATAACAACCCCACAGCAGAGAGAAGACTACACTTTATTATCATGGATGCTGAAGCTGTTATATCACCCTCCTGCACACGTTCCATTGGGTTATATAGAAAGCTAAAGTGCTTGACTTTGGCTGGGTTACACAGTCATCCATAATTTTAAAGTTATTGGTGCTACAGAGGCTCATCAAGCCCCCTCACCGCTGAACGTGTCCTATTAATATTAAAGTTCCTCCTGCCTTGAATTATTAAATAGTAATTAGAATTGAATTTCAAACATTTCAAACAAGTCTCACCTGGAAAATATGCTTTTGTTTTATCATTGCTTCACTTCAATGTTGGGCCCACATTGTCGTGAGGACTGTAAATACTGTTTTACACCATAAGACTGTTTTCATATTCACCTGCTGAAGGAAGTCAAATGAAAGCATTGAAATGATGGAGATTTTCACACAACTTCCTGGAAGACAGACAGATGCTTAACAAAACATCAATTCAATCCTTTCTTCTTCTTTTTTTTTTGGGGGGGGGGGTAGAGAGCTATTGAGTAAATGAGCTATGAATGAGTTTCTGCTATTCCTCAATAAATTAAGCTGTCATCCCAAAACTTCTTGTTTCTCATTGTTGTCAATCAGAGCTGCCGAACAGAATCTCTAAAATTTCTCAAATAGACATAAAGCAGAGGACTAGGAAGGTATGCAAATAACGACAAAATGACAATTTTAACTGAAGGGCATCATTTCATCTGATATTTAAAAACACAAACAGCGATTATTAATCCAAATGTGAGTGGACATGTTCCCAGTAGAGTTCTTGGATGTTTTCACACAACAGTGTCTCAGCTGACATGTTCGCCCTCCATTCCGTTGCCTTGACCTTCACGGTGAAGTGCTCAGCAGACAGCGCTCAGATCAAGTGTGGCCTTTAAAGACAAGTGGCTTTTGCCTGGTACCACCCAATTAGCCACTCAGGAGTTTCAAGAGGCAGATGTGATGTATGTGTTCACATGTCTGACACAGGAGGAGGGAGGATTCGTGTGACCATCCTGTCTAAGTGCACCAAGAAGTGGCTGATCATAGCATTTAAACAGCTGCTCGGATGACTTAGTGTTGGATCTGTCATTACTGAGAATTTATCTGTTTGAACTTTTTTTTTTGTCCTTTTATCAGCACCAAGATATCAAAAAAGAATCCAGCGGTACATTACTGTTGGCAGACAGGAAATTAAAGGCTAAGCTCAACTGTCCTCAAAGTATTCTGGCATGTGGCTTCAAAACTGCATAAGCTGGGATAGTCATGACATTTTGAGACGTGTAAGGCACTGCAGGAAAAAAAGGATTTAGGGGGATTTACAAATAATTTTCTTGAGTTTTATTTTCGTTTCTCCTCTGTCACTAGACTAAACTGGATATTTGGATTCCAACGTTTATACAAGCTTGTTGATGTTAAGCTATTCAGTTGTCTTACATTAAAGAGATGGTAAATAAAAGCTGCGTTTGAAAGTGCAGGAACTGAAGAAATTACATGACATTTAACACCCTCTCCTTTAATTCTCTTCAATAACCACGATGTAAATGTTTCATTTGAATGTCAAATGACATCCGGATTCTCCTGGTAGACGCTAACACTAGCGTATATTATCAGTCAGTGCACAAATGACAATGTCTTTTGGTCCCAGAGTTTTGGTTGACTTTGCAAACAGATGGCATGTTTTACAACAGCCAGCAGGCAGAACAACCGTCAAGGGCACTTTACAGAATCAATTATTCAACACCATCGTGGAAATTACACACATATTCAAAATTTGGAACACATTGTCAAAAGCTATACGTCAGTTAATACACTTCAGTTTCAATGTCGTGTTGTTTGATAGTGCTTAAAACAAAGATTTTCATGATACATTTCTGTCAGGAGTCTTCAACAAAGAAACTAAGTTAGTTATTCCATCAGCTAACAGGGAAAGGTAGCTTAAACTTCAGACAGACACATGTTTGATATGGATGTCTATTTGAGGTTTTAAAAATAATGAACAGAATGGGTAAAAAAATGTGCATATACTCATAAATACCGATCTCTTCGAATACATATTTTAATCTCCCTGATCCACATGGTCTGGATCCAGCCAATGGTGCAACATCATGACCGGTCCATCTATCCATCCATTCCAGGGTATTTATATTTCCGATTGTCCAATCATTTTTCACGATATTATCAATACAGATCAACGCACAATGATAAAATGATCCATCTTGATATTTCATCAACTTATTGGCACAATTTCCACCCAGCACAAAATCTTTTTTAAAAATTTGTTGAACAGCTTGAAAATAAACAGGCCTATGAAAGTTGTTCAATTGCATCTTTTTTTCCAACGATCAAACTGCAAGCAAAACGCTCTGCTTCTGTTCCATACCATACTGATGCTTGAGCCGCCAAGCATAAAAAAGTGTTCAACACACTTTGCTTTGAAGTTTGTCCAAAAAATGCACCCGTAGGAATGCTGAGAGATGACAGCAATTGTTAGAGCAAAGCTCAAAGCAGGGAGCCGGGCTGCATGTGGGATTCTATTGAATATATGAGCTCAGTAGCCCACACAGTAGTGCTCAGGAGATCAGTATGTACTCCTCTGATATGTGTTTCTTTACAGCTCAGAGGATAAAGCTTGAAACAATATGGCTGCTGGGTTCAGCTGTGAACAAAATAATATTGTAGGTTACTCATAAACTTCTACTGCACATTAGAATAAAGCATCTAAATACCATCATTGTTTGGCTTTAACAAAAATGGCTATATGTATACATATTTCTACACTCAACTGTCATATAATATATTTTCAAAGGGATGCATGTCCTGTGTGACAGACAGTTCTGAAATAAAGATACTGACTGAGGATCGTCTGTGTTTCTTCTCCTCTCGTCTCGTCTTGGGCAGCGGCTCATGTGACGGCCTAGCAGTCTAAAATGTGACTCAGTTGTCCCTCCCCCGTCTCTGGAGAAGGTGACCTCTTTTAAATTCTCTTGCAGGCATCTGTACCATTGTCATGGGACACGCAAAGCTGAGCGCAACACCAAAGGAAACGGAGACAAAGCTGCTGAACCTACTTCAGAGAAATCTCCAAAAATCTCATGGCTTAAATGTGTCTCCAAAAAGGAGCTTGTTTTTCAGTGGGCAATACTTACAAAGCCAGTGAAATAAAAAGGATTAAAGCTGCCAAATAACAGTAAAAGGACAGTTTTGAGTACAATTAGCCTAACAACGCCTACTCATGGTACAGACCAATGCAGATAACAGCTGCTCCAAATTATCTGAACTGCAATGAGCCTTGCTCACCCACTCTTACCAAATCCCAGATCAGAGCTAATAAAAAAGATTATTTCTTATCTAATGACAGCTGTAAAGTTGCTAACGTTGACTAGTTTTCCTGTAAAGTTTGAAGAGTTTAAATCACGTTCCATGAAGTATTGCACAATCTTCTTCTTTTCCAAAGGTGGGTTGAGATAATGAGGTCAATTGCACATAAATGCTCATGCACAGACATTTGTGTTTGAATCACATACAAGAAAATGAGCAGACTGTCCCTTGTCCAACAGTGCAGGTATAAACGGCAGACGTTTATACCTGCACTGACTGTCATTTTTCATCTCCATATATAAAAGCACAACCTCCTATCTCTTCAGCAAATAAAAATGGTTGAGGAAAAAGGAAGCGAAGCTAGCATCAATCTGCTCCATAATGCAAAAAGACGACCCATGCAACGACTGTGTTATCCTGAAAGCAAGTGCACTGAAATAGATGAGAGATGTTTGAGCGACACAGACCTAAGGGTCGAGGCAGGAATGGAATAGTGGGTTTGAGGCAGAGGTGACGCTCTTGCAGTCACCTGGTGAATTATTCCTCCAAGTAGAGCAGATTAGATATTACAAGCTGGATCTTACAGAACACAGAGGGGAGGGCTGAAGTAAAAAGTATTCGGTGCATCTGACAGCATGTCTGACCGTGCATGGCCCTCTGTGCCATTTGCTTTTTTATGATGCAGGAGAGGCACATAGGCTTTGCTGACTCCACTGTTCCTTAACTCAGTGCTTGTCTGCGTATGGCTTCATTTTCTCTTGATTTGGCCATATTGTCTTCCTTTGGCTGGTCCTTCTCTGTCAAAAGCTGAAATGGCAGTGGAAATTTTTACTTTGGCCAGAATAAACCCTCAGCTCCTGATTTGCTAGACCCTGTGTTCTCCTCGAACCACCAGGGCTGAAAGAAAATTTAAAAAAAACAGCAGAAGTGAAATCACACCTAATGGTTAAATATCCTCATTAGATGATCAGTAGCAAAAAATAGCCTTTGTCTTGAGTTGTAATTTTTTAAAGTGGTAGCATCATGAGTGGAGGGAAGACAGGATCAATCACCATTGATTGTATGTTGTTAAGAGCATCAGATATTGCAGATATGATTGATGCAGCACCACATGTGCTATTGACAATATTTCAAGATGTCTGAGGTCTACAATCAATTCAAACATCCTTAGCATGCAGTACTGAGACTGCCTGGACTGGTTGAAATGAGAAAAGCTGCAGTGGCTCAGCCGTGACCGGTTCCCTATCACCAGCACAACAAAAGCCTTCCCTGACATTGGTGGTTTGACTTAGCTAAAGTTTTAATGCTTAACTCACACACATTTAACTCAGTCAGTTTCAACTTACTTTCTGCATATTATTAAGTGATGGAAGATGATCTCCATTATTTGCAAAAAGTCACGGCAGATGCAACAACCACTAATGTCTAAAAAAATCTAAACTTCTTCTAAGTGCTTGCAATTTTTAACAGCCCCGCTTCAAGCCTTCGGCAGACGTTAAGAGATGTTTGATACTGGTCTGCAGCTCATCATACTGCCTTCTAATGGTCATGCACCAGGACAGCTGAGGACACACTGCTTTGGGCCCTAAAATGATGACAAATAAAAAAACCTAAATTATATTACATTAACAATTTCACATTTGATTTTCAGCTTAGTAAGGCTTATGAGTGAACTGCTGTCTTCAAATCTACTTTTTGCCGAAGGGAGAAACGCCATTCTCCAAAAGTTACAGTACTCCTCTATTGATGTTCTGATGATGGTGATGGAGACAGCTATTTAACATGAGGGTAAAAAGTCTCTCCCAGATGTCTGTTTGGGTTGAGATGTGCAGAAGAAGACTTTGATGCACATAATTTCAAAAGTCGTCAAACGGTGTTTTTCTCAGCATTCCCTTGTGAGTCATTTTGAAGGATCTGCATTTGATGTCCTTTTTATTTACTCACTTATCCTGTAAGTAGTCACCTGTGGTGTACGCTCTTCTACTGCAGGAATGGAGGAATACAGAAAGGATGGTTGAAGGCATGGAGAGTCATGAGGGATGAACTTTACAGGTCCTGAACACTGATCTCTGCAGTAGGATGAATGCCCTTCACCCAAAAAAATAAAACTGTAACTGAAATTCTCCAAATATATGTTTGCCATTTATACCTGCTCAAACTTGTGCAGTGATGACTTATTCCAAAGAGATGTAGCCTATCTTAATGAGGTCAAGGACCATATCTCCCCTTTTCAAGCACAGAACAAAGATTTCCAAAGTTATACAACTTTGTAAAGCCGTTTACACTTATGTAACATATTTTTGAAGGTTTCTGTAGCTTCAAAAGTGAGTTGCATTCACTGCGATGAAAGCCTGCAAGCCAATCTGTTCAAGGGAGAACATGTGTCTTAATTTTTCTAAGAGAGAATGTCCCTGACAAATGGTCATGGTCATTTAGTCTGGCTAATGGGCTTTTATTCGCAAATGGTCCATACTGACGGAGCAAATTTTACAAATTGTCTCTTCCAAGAGATGAGAATTCTAGAAGATGTGTGGTATTACAGATTAATAATTCCCTTGCACTATTTTATAGACATGATACCCTTAATAGTATGGACAGGAGCAGATGGTTTACATTTTGTTTGATGATGTTTTCAAGCTGCTCTTCCTCTGCATGCATGGAGGTTCAGGCATTAGTTAGTACCATTTTGAACATCTGGCAAAGTGGAGTCAGGGTGAAATGATAGAGGTTTTGTTTATGTCAAAAAAAAGAACAGAAACTCTGAGATAGCTAAAGCTCAGCTGTATTTTCTCCTCATGCATACTGCCCTTTGAGGTTTTCACCAGTGACGTCAGTCCACGGCACGTACAGTGCATACACACACGCCTGCAGCATGTAAATAGCCTTCCCAAACACGCTCCATTCACAGCTGTAAAAAGCAGTCAGATTGCCACAGAGAATTTAAAATTCATCACCTCTGAGTCAGAGATGACTCTGAAAGACATGGAGTCAATTACGTTTTCCATAAGAAAGAAAACTCCTGTTTAACCTTGGAGTTTCTTTTTTTTCTTCTTTTTTTTTAGATTGGCACCAGTGCTTTCTCATATCTCTAAAACTATGTTTTTTAGAAACCTATAAATCCATCTCAGAAAAGAATCTGAGTCGGTACTGAATCTATAACCCATTTACACTGTCTGAACTCCAGCTGTCCATCCATACATTTAGAGCTACGGAGAGACAGTGTGTGGAGTTCTAGGTTTATGTGTCCATGTGGGACTGAAAATGTTGGGGGGGGGGGCGTTCTCACAGGGAAAACAGCTGCTTCGTGTGTTTCATCCTCACTCTTTCTTTCTTACTTTCTGATAATGAGCCCGGGTCTCTGACTGCTGAGTGCAGGTCTTTAACAACGTGCAATTAATCAGATGTTTCCTTGCGGAGACAAAACCAACCGACACTGCGAGGAATGCAAATTCTTTGCTGCACCATATCTGGTTATCAGAGGGGCAGGAAAATGCAGGAATGGCTGCTGTTAGCTTGTAGCTATCATTTGATTTGATGGTCCACATCATGTAGAGTTCATGGGTAACAACTGTATCAGTCTTACAGATTTACACACACACATTTTCGTCATTAACATGGCATTCGAGCATTCCACACATCTCCCACTCTTTTGTTCACCCTATTCTCAAATGAACTAATACCAGACAATCAAGAGATTAATAACTCCTGCCTTAGCCAGAATATCTAGGGGTCACGAGAGGAGATGAGGACAGAGATGTAAACTGTACTGCAATGTAACAACAATGAAATGGAGAACATACTGATTAAATACACCTTTAATAAAAAGAAGTCTCCCTAAATAATCCCTGTGATACGCATTAGTGGAAGTGGACATGTCTGTTGGGACTATTATATCTTGACTGAAGAACAATCTTTGTATGCAGCTTGTTCCACATCTCGAAGGAACTGAGCTGACATTATGAAACCTTCTGCTCAATTCCTTTGAGTTGGCTAGATAAAAAACAGCCATGGTGGATTATTCAATTTAAAACTGCCCCAGTATGAGAAAGTCAATTAATACAAAGTTTTAATACAAAGTATATTTTATAATATAAAGATGTTTTGTAAACTACTTTATGATCTAATAGTTTTGTAGGGTTTATTAATAAAGGGATCATTTCCTAATCTTCCAACGTTTTGTCAAGGGGAATTATAAGGTTTTTCAAGCATGAATAGTATAACTGATATGACCTTCATTCACAAAATGTAATTATAGTAACTTAGGTAAATATGGAAAAACAACAACCTGGTGTGCTCCTACTCCTGATGCCCAGCTGGTAATGCCCAGATGTTTCTCATTTCAGGAGGCCTTTCCTGCCAGTGGCTATTAGCCAGTCTAATGAGGACATTTCATAGCCAGTACACCCAGGATAAATAGGTAATGTTGCACTGCAGCAGATGATCATGTATTTAATGATCCATGAGTGTGGAGGCATGCTTTTCTCTATGTTGTACATCCCTCGGATCAGTCGCGAGGCATTTTTTCCCCCCATTTCTTACGTCTGTCAAACAATTCCTCTAATGAGAATTGTGATGCGCAAAACATGAACATACTTACAGTATATAAAAAAAAGAAGTGAAATAGCTGATTTTGTGAAACAAGATCAGCTCGCTTTTTAATACTTATTACAACTGTGTCAGTAAAAACAAGTGCTATCAGTACAGTGCTGCTGTCAGCGGAGAGCAACTCCAACATGAAAGTAGAGCTGAAGCTATTTGATGTTGACATCGCCTCCAATTTGAAATCCAACCTGTAAATTAAATGTGCCATTGATGCAGAGGTATATTAAGTGGTGTCTCCGTTACAGTCAAAATCCTAACATACAGACACATTTTTTGTGGTGGTTATACTTTCAAGTTATAAAAAAAAACTCTCTGAAAGTGTGATAAAATGGAACACACTCTATTTTCTCAAGACACTACACAGAATGGAATTGGCTCATTCATTTTAATGATTTTTACAGATTCAGGCAGACTGCAGAGTGTTTCTTCTGATGAAAATGTTCTGCTTAGATATGGAATTTCTTATATAGGGACAGCCATTACACGTGTCATTGTGGGATCCCGCTGCAGGATTACTGTACTGTCATATTGTCCCACAAACCATCAACGATAAGTCATAAGAGTAGAACCTCCACCCACAAGGCCCGCTCCTGATAATGACAACTGAAGTGACATTCAGATGAGTGTCGGCTTCATCATTCCAGAACCTTGACAGAGAGGAACTCGATGGGACTGGCAGCCAAAATTGGGCGACTAATTTGCCTCTCAGCAAACACAAGCTGTGCAGAATGTGGGACTCCATCCTTAACTACAGTGTTTACACTGTGTCATGCTGTGGAAATGGGCAGAGTGTTACAGATGGTGGCCCGTCAATGTCAACACAGCAGGTGAAAAAAGGCCAGGAAACCAAAGCAGAGTTCTAAGGGCCGTATCAAGAGACACTTCTCAGAAGGTTGATTGTGCCATGAAGAGGCTGTAAACTCATTAATCATTTCCCTCATCCTCGCCAGCCACCCAGTTATCAGCTGCTGCAGTCTGCCGCCGAAACACACAGACACATCGATGAGATCAATGAAAGCCAGGATCCTCTCCCCGGTATGAGAGTCTCCTTAAGGAGGACAAACACAACTTTACATCACAATTAGGGAAGAGCGACTGTCATATTCACTATAACGGTTCTAGATATATACTTCATACATTTGTGGGGGAAAAAAAAACAATCTGGAGAGAGAAGTTGCATATATTCAGAAACAAACTAAAAAAGGGCTTTTTGAGAACTACTTGCATGAGTGAGCGGTAGCTCATACGCCCACCTCAACTGGAGATATATAAAGTGAGACGGGGGAAGTGAAAAACGAGTGCACTTGTCCTAGAAATGCTCCATGTCAGTTTAAAAATACTTGGAATGCACAGTTCTGAACACTTTGGCACATTTAACAGCAGAGGCCAAACCCAAAAACTTTAACATTTACTTAGTAAACATATACTGAATCAAGCCATGCAATGCGTGTGTGTGTGTGTGTGTGTGTGTGTGTGTGTGTGTGTGTACGCGTGCGTGCGTGTGTGTGTGTGTGTGTACCCAATTTGCACATGCAGGTCAATGTGATTCCTCTAACAGCAGCCTCTGAAGATGCTGACCCTTAGAGAGTGGCAGAGAACCGGCCTGTAAATAACTGGCCTACATGAGGGAGGCCATGAAGCACACACAGAAGTGGCAGAATGTTGTGTTTCTCCTTTTATATAATCCAATTATAGCTAAATGATAATCAGAGAGTGCAGAGGATTAAAGGCTCAGGCAGCTGGATGAGCAGTGGATCAGCAGCACCTGTGAATGCCTCATTCCTTGGAAGCAAGGAGCTGCTCACTGCCTCTATGAGCCACATTCAGCAATATAGTGAAGCTATTTAGGATGATTAGTTGCATAGATTAAAAAGCATCAGATGACTCAGAGTGACGATTGGGCAGAAGGGATCATATGCACTGTATAATAACACGCCTGAAGGGCTTGGCGAGGCAATTACTCCTTGCACTTTTTTCGTCAATTAGATGTTTAGCACTCATCTGTTCCTCCTTTAAAGCCTGCCGTGTCTCGATAGGTGAGTGTGAATGTGTGTTTTCTTTGACAGAGGGCGGTTCTTACCTCTGTCAGTGTCATAAAGGTAGACAAATTTCTCCCATTTATAATGGGCCAGCAGGCTGAGAACGGTTCCTCGCAAACTAGGCCTCATCTGGATTACAAACTGCACGTCAGCATCGATGGGGAAGCTGGGTGTAATGAAGGAGGTGTGCAGCGCCCCGCAGAAGGAGGTCAGCGTGTTCATGGATCTCCTGTCGTAGAATCCTAAGATGGCGTACACTCCTCTGGAGAACTGTGAGCAGACTAGTGATGGGGACAGAGAGCAGGTTAAGGTTAGGGACAGTTATCTATGAACTAGTGTGCATCCACAAACTGACCTTTCCAACATCTTTGTCTTAACATATTTGAAATGAAAAATTCTTAGTCCACAGTGGACAAATATAAGGATAGGTTAGAGTGTGAGTGAAACAATGACATTGATCATCTGACTGTGCAGGAGTGATTTGAGTAAATGAGTGCCATGTGGGATGCCTGCTCCCTATGGGCATGCTCCGCTGCCCGGTGCCCTTCACTTCTCCTTGGTCTAAATGCAACTGCTTGGGTAATCAACTAGAAATAATGAGGAAATCAGGGCACTGGCCACAGTGTTTAATGGACAAATACCCCGAAACATGAGAACACACATGCACAGGCGCTGGTCTACCATGTGGTATCAATGATTTGCAACAAATCCTACCGCCATCTGCAGGAACATCAAAATGAACTGTAGCCATAATCACTCAGTTCATCAGACAACTGGTCATACAATCTATTTAGTTCCTGACACAGTAAATTGTTCATATAACACCAACCAGGTCTGAATTATAACATTAAAAAAAAGTGGTCAAATTCAGTTCAGTTCAGATACATCACAGAATCTTTAATCAATAACTGAGATATTTTTCATCAACCGGTAAATGATTGAATTTCATCATAGAATGTCACGAAAAAAGGAAAAGGAAAAAAGTTTGAATGTTACCTGTTGATATCAGAGCTATTAGATCTGTTGTCTTATTTTGATACTGGTTGTTTGCTCTTGTTATTAATAAATCTGCTTCTCTAAAATGTATTAATTCTAGCAGGTCACGCTTGTCTGTACTGGTTACATGCTTCTCTACTACTGGCCAATTTGGTCTTCCTATTGTTGAAAATACTTTATTAATGAAATGTATGGTTTGTGGTTTCTGTATACTGCCACACTGACAGCTGTATTTCTATTTTTTATTTTTCAGTCACTCCTCTGTGATTATGTACTGATTGCAGTTGGACCCCTTTGGAAAGGAGATGGTAATAAAGGTAATTATTGAATGTTTGGACAAATTAAAGACTGCATCACAATTTATTCATTGCATTCCAACAAATTTGTCTTGCTTTGCAACATAAACATTTATCAGAATTTCTGTGGCAGCAATATTACTGTAATGGTTCCAATGAGGAGTCAAATGCATGGGGCTTGCAGTACAGAGAGAAATTATTCAAAAATAGGTTATAGGGCCAAAACAAAAAAAAGTATCATGATATCCAGAGGATAGGGCTGGCCAAATGCAGGCAGAATTTTCATGCACAAACTTTTCGTGAAAAAAAGGTGAATAAATCTGAAGTGGTAGAGAAGAAATGGTTGGTATGTGAGACGAAACATCACTGACAAAAAGGGAGCAGGAGTCAGACAGACTAAACCCACTGGGATAAAGAGTGAATGATTAACAGGTGACACGGGGAGGAGACGATCAGAAGCACGAGAAATAATCACAGGCTGGAGGGGAAATGGAGAACAGAGAGTGAGAGGGGTAAGCAAAAGAAGGATAAACTGACAAGAGACAGAGAATACGCAGCCGTGGAGAAATGAAAAGACAGAGAACGGCAAACAGAAGGCTGAAACAGAGACACATGAACCAACAGGTCGAAACAACTATCCCCCCCAAAATAGAGAGCTAAGACAAAATCAATGACGATCTATGTTCACAGCTGTGTTTTATGGTGGTAGCACCTAGCATCAACCTGCTAGTAGACTAAAGGTTCTTTCTAATTAAATATCCCATTTTTTTCAGAAAAAAAAATACTTATGTGTTCAAACAGAGCTATTTCACACAATTTCATGTTGTTGTTTTTTTTTAAAAAAGAGTCTAGCCAAAATTAAAGATAAAACTTTTTCCTCTTCCTGCAGCATAACTGTGTAGATTTGTGTGGTTTGTCCAGTTTTAGAGATAACTTCTGTGGAGATTTTGGCCTTCTCTCAAAACTAGAGCAATGGATGTAGATGGCTTTGGATGTGGAACTCAAAAGCTTTGAAAAAAAAAAAACCCCTCAGAAGCATTTGAATTTTTCATTCAGTCAGAGGGATGAAATGAATGATAATGTCCTATGCTGTCACAGCCAGGATCTTCTCATCCTTCAGTGGATGAGTGTTTCCATTTGCACAACGCAAAGACGCTGTTGCATAAAGCAAGAAGTCTGTGGATTAACACGAGTAACCAGGTCATGATTTCTGGAAAGGCCCACTTTCAAATTTACAAGATAACGAATTATTTACTTCACTATTTTATATCTGAAGGACAATTTCCAGCCTTGTTTTTAATGAATCCACAGGCCTGTCCTAAACACTTGAATACATATTCACACATAACTAGGAAAATGTCAGAGCAGGTAATTTATTTACTTTTGTTTTCTGCATCTTTCACACCAGCTCCGTTCATGTTATCCAAGAACAATCGAGGGAAGCCATTACGATAGCACATCCAAGATCAACCAGTTTTATTCTCAAAATGGCAGCAGTCTGTTTTGTTTGTCAAGGTTAAATAGACAGCCTCTCCAACAGGACTAATGAAATAATATATTAAAGCTCATAAAGCAGTAAACGCCCGTCACATGCAGTAGATTCATTGAATCATGACCGACGATGAAGAAATGCATCATTTACTTCACAAAGGGGAATTTAGAGCTGTTTTTTCCCACTACATTTCCATGCAGACTACCAACACCTGATTGGTGTGCATGATTATCATCTGAGGGAAAAAATTCACCTCTCTTCACTTTCCATCCACTTCCATCTTATTTTTTCCATTGGTTAACAAATGCCCACTCCTGCCTGTTAATACTGTCATGTCTGTTGCTCTCTCTCTTTCTTCTCTCACCCTTATCTCTGCTTGTCCTCTGCACTCAGCACCTCGTCAAACTTAACAAGGACATGCAGGAGAACCGGTGCCATCAACACTGCCATCTTCCTGAAACTCTCGGCTTTGCCGCTTTGAGGCTTTCACCTGCAGACAGCTGGGGAATCTTTTATGAATCTTTCATAAGCTTCACTGATGTGGGGGTAAACGTAGAGTGTACGAGCTCAGCAGAGCCAAGGCTACAAAGTGAATTCTTAAAGCACTATGGCTGAGGAGAGATAAGGGGGTGTTCTGTGCTCACTTGAAGAAAGAAGCACTGCAAGCAGTGGAAAATTTTTACTTTGTGCACATGCATGATGACAGTCAGAATGAACCCAGAGGACGCCTCTCACCAAGACCAGGAGAAGAACAGCCTTGGGATGAGTCACTGCTGAAAGCCTTAAGGCCTGAAGGAACTGGATGATGCACTTTGACAACAAGAGGACAATGCCTTTACCTTTTGCAACAACAGCTAATAACCTGTTCATGCATGTGCTGCCTGGTGGGAGGTTATTGTTCCACTGCTGTCTGAAAGAAGTGCCTGCAGCAATATTAAAGGGAAAAAGACCAGCAAGACTTAAGACTGTTTTCCTGAGGTGGAGGAAGGCCATGTTTGTTTTAGCTGTATGTTCTGTCCTGTGGTCATAAATTCAACAAGAGAAGAAGAATGTTTTGAGCTAAATGCTTATTGTGGCATGCTAACCACAACACAATCATAATGAAAATACTGTCAAAAAAGAAAAGTAAGCATGTTAATCATTTATGATGCTCACCATTTCAGTTTAGCATACCAGAATGCTAACGCTGGCTAATTAGGATTAGACAATGGGCAATTGAAGCTTATTAGAAAGCGATTTGAAAAGTTTCTCATGGCGCTGAATCAAGAAGTCAAACCACAGGCAAACACACTGCCATCATTTTTAAAAAATGCAAATTGTGCTTTTCATAGTAATATGAGATAATTAGAATAATTTCACTAGTATATTCACTAGGGCGGCAGTGGCTCAGTGGTAGAGCCATCGTCTTGAAGACAGGACCGCCCAGCCATCGGGGGTTCGAATCCCGCTCCCACCAGAACATCCATCGGAGCGTGAGCTGACGATGGGAGGTGTTGGCTCACCTCCCAGCCGCTGCCAAGGCACCCTTGAGCAAGGCACCGTCCCCCCTACAAGATGCTCATTGGGGTGAGACCCATCACTCCACCTCCCTTGCACTGTATGTCCTCTCTACTTACTATTTGCATGCCTACAGACCCCTAGTGTGTGTTGTGTTCAGGGGCCTGTAACCTGTAACCCATGTGTGTAATTAACACATATACTGTATGTACATGTGTGAGTGTAAAAATAATTTCCCAAAAGGGATAAATAAAGTATAGATTATTATCAGCTTGACAGTTTAGTTCTAGCTCTGTATTTTTATTCTGCTTCTTGCAGTGTAATGTCAGCTTGTCAATGTTTCTGCTGTTAGGTGGTCGAGTAAAGGAGATCATACACTGTTACCACAAAAGAAGAAATAGTAAAGCAGGCAGGAAGATGACAAAAAAGATGAATGGGGGATTTCAAATGAGATGAGGAAGAAATATGTGAAGCATGCAAAGAAACAAAAAGACACGGACAGATCCAAAAGCAACGCCACAGGAACCAATGAAATATATTTTAAATCTGTTAATTGTTATACCTATGCACTTCATAACTGTATCAAGTTATGAAGTTATGAAGCTTATATAAATATACTATATAGAAACTGGAGCCTGTCGCAGGAGAGAGATTCAACCTGGAGAGAGATGAACAACCAGGACCTTCTAACAGAGTGGCACACACCATTCCGCTGTCACCGCCTCACTGCAGATGAATTTACAACATATGATCATATTATCTCTCTCATGGTAATGAAACTAGGTAAAAGTATGAAACATTCCTTTTACAGGCGCTAATATACAGGAAATATATCTGCAAAAGATTTAAGGTGAATTAAATCAATTATTATTAAGTTAACAAGTAAAAATTGTTAAACAAACTTTAATTTGTATAATTTACGTTATGCCCACCATGATGCCCACTTTGAGTCTCTGTGGCGCAATCGGTTAGCGCCATTTGGCTGTTAACCGAAAGGTTGGTGGTTCGAGCCCACCCAGGGATGATGTCTTTAAGCAATTTCCCCTTCAGGGGATTAATAAAGGATTCTGATGTACAACTTTGGGAAGAAATGCACTTTGAAGGGTGGTCTACTTTCAAATGAAGAGAACTAATTCACCTGGATGTTAATGTGAAAGAAAAAAAATAAGTAAGATGTTTGCTAGTTGCCTATTACATTAAAAAAGAAAGAGAATTCAAATTAAGTGAAGTGGAATCCAAACCTTGAAATAAGGTTTGTGTTTTAGGAGAAATTGCAAAATGAGATATAGTTATTAGGCTCTTGTCAATTTGCTGACTGACCGACACTCAGTGAAATCCCCTCAGAAACACCAAAATTTTCTGAGTGATAATTTTCAGGCCCTGAACAACAGCCTACTTGCCTCTTTTGTTATTCCAGGTTACATTCACATTCTGCCAGCAGCTTTTCAGGTTCTCGGCTAGACGGGTTGTACAACGATGTTGTGTGAATATCTCAGGACTGTGTCTGTGTCTGACAGCTGAGTGAGGATTCGTTCCAGGAGCAGGTATTTCCAAACCAAATATTATCACAGTTGTAGTTATGTTAACACAAGGGATCAGAGTGTCCTCACAGAACCAATTTTCACCCTCAATAGATCGGTTTCAGCTTTTACCGAGCCACGAGGGGTGAATACACACATACAACACGCAATTATACACACTAGGGTCTGAACTGCAGGTTTTTACACCACGACAGGCAAACAACATCAGTGCTTGGTTCACAATTCTTATTGCTGGAAAACATACATTTCCATCTCACATGAAGTACATTTTGTTGTTGATGGAAAAACCCTGTCAAAGGCGCGTAAAAAACATTTTTTTACAAAACTAAATGAAAGTCTCTCTCAATTTTGTAATTTCCCCCAGCTTTTTTAACGGTGACTCCTCATATTGCACATAACAACACATCAAAACGGGCATTGCAAGTGCACCTAAATTTTCAGAAGCTTGTCTGGTTCAGATTGAGAACCTGATTCAAACTTTCATGGGGCGGCAGTGGCTCAGTGGTAGAGCAGACATCTTAAGACCAGACATCGCCCAGCCATCAGCGGTTTGATTCCCACTCCCGCCAGACATCCTCGGAGTGTGAGCTGACAGTGGGAAGTTTCAGCTCACTTCCCAGCCACTGCTGAGGTGCCCTTGAGCAAGGTGCCATCCCCCCCATAAGCTGCCCATTTGGGACACAACCCCTCAAGTGACCCTTCACTCTGCCTCCCCCTATACTAATTTGCATGCCTACAGGCCCGTTGTGTGTTTGTTCAGGGGCCGGTATACCATATATATCAGTGACGTGCAGTCAGGGGAGGCAGCCATGGCCTCACTTGCCGTCATGAAAGAAAAAAATAAAAAATGTAATACATTAAATGGTTATATTTATCCAGTGATGTGTATTATATAGTTATTTTCCATTTAACGTCACCAATTTTAGGTTATTTTTACTCAAAATCCCTGAATTTTCACATTTACCGCTGAAATACTAAGAGACCTGCGGTGAAGCACCAGCCATCCGAGCCTCACCATGGATTACACAATAGCTCAGATAGCTGTGCTGGTAGCTATACAGTGAGACCGTAATGCTACCTCTCTATATGTTGCTATTAAAATGCTCAAACAAGTTTGCTCTATGAACTAAATTCCCATAATTTAGCTAATGTATATAATGTACAGTGTTTTTGGTCAACAACTGTATGTGTGTAACGTCTTTCTTGAGTCGAGCGTTCCTGAAATGGCTGAGAAGAGGCACCATGTTCTCCGGTCTCATGGTAGGGGGCGCTGGCGATCCCAGGGATTCGGCTGAGCATTCCTCTTCCTCGGCCTTAGAAGAAGTGACAGCAAACTACAGCCATTCATTTATTTTCCACTTGCCTTGCCTTACTATAAAAATGGAGGACTACATATTTCAAGTCAAAATTTTTTGATGCTTTTGTTCAGAAAGCGGCGCATGGACTTCATTTATAAATGAACGTAACATATAAACAAACGTGTAGGCAAGAACATAACGTATTTTTTAATCAAATGTGCTAATTGTGTGTTACAGTTTATATGTGTAAATAATTCTGCTATGGGACTTTAAAAATAACCCACTTACTGTTATTAATTATTAATTAAATGGTGAATAAGCCACACTGTAGGTTCTGTTTTTGTAAATCTAATTATGATGAAATCAGTGCCTCACCAGCGAAGAACCTCACCGCACATCACTGATAAATATGCATGTCTAACATCTCTGTATGGTGTGAGTGTAAAGAAGATTTCCTGTTTTGGGATAAATAAAGTGATTCTTTATTTTTGGGGGGATCTACTTTTTCAAACCTTTTACATCTAGTATTTTCATAACGTACTGTATTTATTTTTCACAGTAAAAATTAAAATAAAACATAACAGCAATAAGAGTTTTGAATTGAGCATTTTACTTGCGGTAACAACAGACTGACTTAAAATTCCTTTTGAATATTGTATGTGGACAAAATTTTAAAAAAAGACATCTGAGAAGACAAGATCAGTACTGTTCATAGATATTCCAAGGCTGTTGCGTAATGGAGTTGCTTTCATTGAATCTGTTTAGGCATTCATCACGCATTTCCATTTTTATCAGCCATGAAAGAAATGAATTAATAAACCGCACTTCAAACATTTGAAGTAAAAACTGTTAAGAGAGTCTACAGCCATGCTAGCAGCTCTGTAATGGTGACACAGTAGTGCTTCAAGCTAAACCATCTTAGATAAAGTCTCATTTTGCTATCCTTCGTCTGTTCAGTGCTGAAAAAAAAAACCTCCACAGGAAACAAAAGTTCACAGTTCTGTATATTTCAGTCCAAACCACTAATGTAAGAAAGCAGGTGACACTTGTGGAAATGTGTAGGAGCCCTGATATCATTAGGATAAATCCTCTGGAGACCAAGAATGTCGGCTCTGCCTTTCATGACAATGAATAAATGTTACTTAGTTAAGTCTGACGTGAACTGGACCGACAGATACACATTGTAATACATGTATGCACTGCACTATATACACTAAAGTATATAAACAAATCTCTATTATGGAGGAGGGATAGGGCTGTGGGGTTGTTTTCCAGGAGTCGGACTATATGCCCCCTAGTTCATGAGAAAGCGTAATGTATCATCATTCTAGGACATTTTGAACAATTGTGCAGTGTGAAGAAGACAGTTTTCTGTCCCAACATGACTCTGGTGCACAAACCAAGGTCCATACAGACATGGTTTGATGACTTTGGTTTGATGGTGTGGAAGAACTTGATTGGCCTGCACAAAGCTCTGACCTCAACCCTATCAAACGCCTTCTGGAGGAATAGGATTGAGATTGTGAGCCAGAACTTTGCACCTAACATCAGTGCCTGACTTCACAAATGCTCTTCTGGATGAATGAACAAAAATTCCCACAGACACTCCAAACTCTTACAGATAGCCCTCCCAGAAGAGCCGAACTGTTGTTCAATTTTAATACCTTAACTAAACTTAATTTTAATACCTTAACTTAACTTTCTGGGACAGAAAAGTTTCTTAAATTTTAATACCTTAACTTAATACCTTAACCTTAACTGCTCAACTCCTCTCTGGGGGAGTTGCAGAAGAAGAAAGTCCACACGAGAGCTGAGGGATGACACAAACAATACAGCAAAAACAATACAAACACTATAGACATTTCACTATACCCATACTTAACCAGGCCTGTTTATTTTTTATTTCTATGCCTATTTATGATTTTTCATTTATATATTCTTGATGGGTTATTTATTAATCTTTCTATTTGGTGTTGTACTACTTTCTATGTATGTGCTGGTGCTTTCTGTGTGCTTTTTCTGTGTTTTGTGTACTTACTGTGCTGTGTGCGACGGAGAGATTAATTTCCCTGAAGGAACCTCCTTAAGTGATAACTAAAGTTATACTCTACTATCTACTCTCTACGTATGAATTCAGACTGGGATGTCATAAAACTTCCTGTAGGTATATGGGTGTGTATTCCAATGCATTTGTACATTAAATGTAGACACAATAATATACCCAAAAAAATACCTACATAATGTAATTTTTAAAAATTAGTGCTGCACTCATTTTACTAACAAGCTCGTAAAAATCTTTTATTATTATTATTATTATTATTATTATTATTATTATTATTATTATTATTATTATTATTATTATTATTATTACTATTATTATTATTAGCAGTAGTAGTAGTAGTTGTAGTAGTATTAGTATCACTGTTAAATTCACCATGCACTAAAATAACAGAAAATAATCATTTGGATAAAACTGATAGATGGAAATATGCAACGTTTAGAATGCTCTCCATGTTTTGACATTCAAGTGTTTTATTTATTTGTACCCACATTATAGTCTGCACTGTTGTGCAATTTGTCTCAGTTGACCAACCACAGGGTAAGCAGAGGGCATGTATGGACTGGAGGAGTAGGTGTTCCTCCTCAGGCAGTTTAGTTACATGTTCGCTGGAATACCCACTTCTCTAAAGATTCCTGCTTTGTTAAAGCCCGCATTTTCTTCTAGTGGTTTACCTCTAACATATACTCATTACACACACAAAAATGCAAGGCAACAATGGCTGGATTATCCGTAATCTGAGAAATACAACTGTATTCAGCCTGCATGCTAAAACAACATGACAGAAGGAAATCTGCAACAGCAAAACAGAGACGAAGCCTGTGGCTATTGGAGTGCTGCATGGAAGAATAAACTTTAATATTTCACTGAAGCGCAGTAAAAGCACTGCTAACACTACACCTACACATGCTGCCTGCAAAACATCATCCAAGGAGAAACATAACAAGAGACAGGAATAAAACACACATACTAGAACATGGATTCACATCAGAATCACATCAAGAATGTGCAATAAACTGGAAAATTTGACAACTGTGATAAATGTACTTTCAATTAAGTCTGTACTATATCAGAATTTTTCATCTTAATCCCTAAAATTAATTCATTTAACATATTAAAATTCATCGTAAAATACAGCTCTGACCTCCTTCACAATTCATCAACTTTAAACATTTGTTCTAGTGTTCAACGCTGTTAAATAGCATAACACAAATGTCTCTGGAATCTCACAGAATGAAGCATCACATATGAGTTAAAGCAGGTGATTTTTAATAACACAACTCTTTCTTATTCAACAAATCATATTAACCTTTCTATATTTGTGATGACAGCATCCTCAAATTATTCACTCCCTTAATGGAATCTGGGTATCTTATAAATTCTTCAGTGAAGCTAGCAACTTTTTGTCATTGTACAATTTCAGGTAAAATTTAGAGAGTAAAAGCAGAGCCTGTCGGAGGCAGTTTCACCGAAGAACATTATGCAAGAGCACAACAAACTGCTGCAGCATCACTGTAGCTTGTCAGCAGTGATCACTGTCTGCCCTGTGCAGAATCCTGATGCACAGGAGTTGAAAGATACAGAAAACTCAGAAATGAATCTTTTTTGCATTAGGTACGTGATGCTTTGACCACATTTGACTGCCAGAGATGCCTTCAGTCATCTGATAATTACAAACTACTCCTTTTTAGCCAGTTCTTAAAAACCTTTTTCATTTACTCTGCCTGATTCAAGAGTGTGGTCTGCACCGATCCCTTAGTTTGACAATATTAATACAAAGACATAAAGAAAGATGGAAAATTTTTGTTATGTTACCCAGGGAGAATGTGATGTGAAATCTGAGCATGAATACTTGTCAACTTGGGGCAGGGCATCCAAACTGACAGGACTGGCTGCAGTAGCAGTAACACAGATATTTTTATCAGTGCAGCATGATAAAAGGACATGCTCTTGGGTAAGTATCTCTTTCTGTTCAAGGGCTCCTAAATCAAGGGGATCCATTTAAAGATATAAAATGGAACACACGTACATCCTTGTCGAAATATCTGACTAGAGGTGTCTAATGGGTTTTTCATGCTGAGCAAGTATTGACAGCTGAATTTAGGCGTGACCAATTTAGCTCAGACTTTTTTAACCTCTCATTATCATTAACCTCACCTGGTTTTGCCATACAAATTTACAGGTTATCATGCAGAATCCCCTCCTTCAAAATGAACCTGATATTGTCCATCATTCAGGACACACAGTTTAAACAAATTAACAGAGATATAGTGGATCCAAGACTGTTATATCTCATTTTATTGAACTCCAGTCTGATTTGGTTAGCTAGTTGAGTTAAACACAGCAAATAGATGTGTGTGTGTGTGTGTGTGTGTGTGTGTGTGTGTGTGTGTGTGTGTGTGTGTGTGTGTGTGTGTGTGTGTGTGTGTGTGTGTGTGTGTGTGTGTGTGTGTGTGTGCGTGTACGTGTGTGTGTGCGTGTACGTGTGTGTGCGTGTGTGTTTAGCAGATAATGTTAAATTACTAATATGCTTGTGTTTATTACCTGTTGTCTAAAGGTAGCACAACCTCACAATTAGCACCTCAAAAGCTCATTGACTAATAACCTAGAGTTTAGATGGTTGCCTGGCAACCTCAAAAAAATATTAAAATACCAGGATATTAATTTGCCCAGCTAAAGACTTTGGTCAAATGATGTTATGGGGCCGTAACGTAACGTCATATTCCAATTTGCAAGGTTTCTGTACCAATCAAACTACAAAATGCCAGTTTCCCTAAAAGTCAAATTTACATGACTTTAAGTCAAGTAAATTTAAAAAAAAAGAATATATAATATATAAACGAGCAACAAGGGATGATATGATTTTCATGTCAGGAGCAGCCAATCCTTTGTCTTTCATGCCTTCCAGTTAGTGTGTTTCACCAACAACACACACGTCAATAAAACAATTTCAAATACTGAAATTTGACTATGTGGATGAAAGGAGCTCTTTCTCTGGTTGGTTGAGTTCTCTGTCTGATAAGTTCCTTGTCCATCTGTCCTGTGTGTTGTCTGCAGTTGCACTCCCTGGTTTCTGTCTCCAGCTACGTTCTTTTTCCCTTGAAGTTTTGCTTGCCCAAGATTGGAGGCTTAGAAAGTTACGTCTTTGCCTTCCCTTTTCTTCAGACCCTCGATGGTAAAGTGGGCCTACCTCACTCTCTCATTCCAGAATTGGTTTTGGGAATGACAGACTAAGGCAGGTCTATTTCACCATTGAGGGCCTGAAAAAGCTGACCAGTTGTTCATGAAACTAATGCAGGTTTTGCCACCTATGATCCTGGAGGAAGTCTCCAATTTGTGGAGACAGCTCAACACATTAAGAGCAACGAAAGGCAAAGACATACAGGTAAGTTTCTAAGCCTCCAATTTCAAAAATTCAAGGGCAAAGAACTCAGCTAGAGACAGAAACCAGGGGGTCCAACTGCAGACAACACACAGGGCAGTTGGGTGAGGAATTGAGGAGCCAGGCGGGTCTTGACAATGGTCGTTGGAATATCAATAGTACTGACCACACCTCACAGGGTTAATAAACTGAAACAAGACCAACCACCACTAGAACTGAAGAAGTCTCTTGGATGAGAGGTGAAAAGTCTTCAAGAAACTTTCTTTAACTCCAGTGGATTGACCTAAAAAACTGGATACATCTGCTTAGACACTGTAAAACCGCATATTGTCCTTATTTGGACACAGCGTATGAGTCAATACAGTCATCATTGTCTTTATAGTGCAAAACAGGAAGAAGAAGATTAAGAGGAGGAGGAGGAGGAGGAGATCTGGCAAAATGAACTGGTCTATGCTGCATCAGTAGGACTGTCCGCTGCCTACACACTGAAGTGCTCCAGCATTGGCCTCTGTCTGAGCAGCATCACACTGGTTGAGTCATAGCAGAGGGAGGACAGGTAGCTATAATAAACATTCCAATATGAAACACACTGGATTTAATTTAACTGATCAAATGAAAGTTCTCCTCTGGAAATGTTTAGTAAGTGACCTTTAAAAATGCAGGCTGTGGCTTTTTGGAAGCTTGTGTTGTGACTATACATTTGCTAATCTCCTAAAAGATCAAACCATTTAAACAAATTAAAACACTTTAGAATACAATTATTCATAAACTGAGAAAGCACTTTGGAAATTAAGGTATGAACTTTTAATTGTCTGTTATGTCCTGAAATTAAAATCCGACGTACACCAGCGTTAACTCGCCCCATGAATGTCCATCCCTGCCAGCGCCGCTCTCTCCTTTTCTCTGCCGCCTCTTCCTGCCCTGACCTCAGTCTTAATGGGTATAACCTTCCTATTTCTACATTTATGCACATAATCTGTCCTCGCCCGGGGCAAGGTGTCACATCAATACATCCTGCAGTGTCACTCCAGCCTCACAAATTGGAGAGTTAAAAAAAGTCACAATCACAGGGTATATTCCTCTTTGTCAAAATCATTTCTATCAAGTCGCAACGACTACAAATTGTTTGCTGCGGTGCATCAGTGGCTGTTTATATGTTTGTTTGTTTGCTTGTTTTGCAGCTTTTACAGATGCAATGTCAGAGTCTCGCTGAAGATTCACCGTCTCTTGACAGAAGACATGGACAAAAGCCATATATGAGCAAAGACGAGCGGAGACAGAGAAAATGAAAACCTTGTGAGAATTGATTTTTCCATACTGTAGACTGAACAAACACACACACAGACACACACACACACACACACACACACACAGACGCGCACACACAGACACACACACACACACATACACACACACACATACATACACACACACACACACACACACACTGGTACCGGACTTCGGCTTCTACCTATTGATCTGTCCTGCCAATAACACAGTCATTTGCCATCAGGGATTTGTAACAATCGTTATATACTGACCCAGCTGGAGGACAGAACTGTTGTTTTGTTGTGTCCATTCAGAATCCACACAACAAACATAACAGATGAGGCCTAAGCGCATTTATATAACCGTTACTCATTTAGTCATTCCATACTGAATGGGCGGCTCTGAAGACAATCCACAGAGATCATAGGAAATAAGTAGATTCAGAAACCCTAATATTATCAACGCAAACACTGATAATATTACAGAAATGAAAAATGTGAGCTTTCGGAACGCAACCTCATAAATCAGAATAGGAATCCATGTGTCATAATGAAACCCTAATCGTCACCTTGGCTACATCAACACCTGCTAAGCAAGCAGGGCATTATGCAATCCAGACTGCTAAAATAAGAATCGTGGAGTTTGGTGTATTTTCAAGCAGCGCCTTAGTCACAAGCTGGCCTGGCTGGTCTGCATAATGAGCAGCTCACTGTTTTTTGTTTTTTTTTAACTGTGAAGCATCTAGCTTTCCCTGTATCAGTTTACCTTACTAAAATTAATCCTCCGGATTATCCTTTTTTTCTTCTAATCCTTTAGGAAGAAAACCCTTAAGCTTCTTTCAAAAACAATGGACTCAGTTTAACTCAAATTGAATCCTGGCTGAATTTTAGGAATCTGTGTGACTCAACAGGCCTCAATTTCCCTTATATAACTCTACAGAGCTCCACATGTGGACCGATCGCATTTTTGTAGCCCTCTTAAGAAATTTAGCAGATAAAGAGATGACAGTGAATGTGAGGGTGCGGCATTACAATATTATGTCTTAAAACACATCAGATATCATGACTTACATTTCTGACCTGTGAGTGAAAGAGAGGTCTGGAGTAAAGACAGTTCATCGACCCTGTCACAAGCGATTGTGCTCGATGAGTAATTTTTACATAATGGCTTCCTTTTGAATCCCTGGAAATGCAAAACAGGCCTTAGAAGGAGGGATATTGCTTCATTCCTGATCCAGACACGACAGGTACGTAATATTCTTCTCTTCCTTCAGTAACAACTGCTGAAGTGCCCTTGAGCTAAACACTGACCTCACAACCACTCCACTGTAATCGCTGAGCATTCAGCAGTGTAAAGCAATGCTTGATCTGGGTGTGAGTCTGTGAATTTATGCAGACGTGCATCTGCTGTGCTTACCAACAACAACTACTTCATCTCAACATTTTCAATATGGTCAAGCTCACGATCCATGTGGTACAATCTGCTTCTGTTTCTGCCTTTGTTCTTTCTTCATTAGGTCACACAGCTGCCCTCTATGTCAGCCGACAAAGCTTGAAGAGCTGTAGCTGATCCTTAAGCATGAAGGGTGGAGTGCAGTTGGTGGGAAGAAGGATAACAAATTAATTCTCCAGACATAACTTGATTCTCTGTATGGCACAGGAGTGAGTGGTGGACCAATTATGGAGCCATCTCACTCGCCAGCACACTTCCTATCAAATCCATCATGTTTGTAGAGATGACTACACGGATTACAGCATGTTACAGCTGATGTATTATACTGTAGGCTATTTATCCATCAAAAGTGTAGTCAGAGGAATATATGCCACAATGCTGCTGCTACTGGCTAGAGCATTAAATCATTATAAAATGGAATGGTTGGAAAGCTAAATATTGCTGCTAATCCACATATCTGACTGATAACACATAACAGTAACAGAAGCAATCCTTCGATGGAAATATTTAACAGGAGCTGAGTTCTCAAAAGCAGAACTTTTACTTTCAGTCATCAGAGATGGGAAAGTTTGACAAAAATAGTTCAAATACAATACGGTGCCATTGGCCAGACTCCCTTAATGGTGAACACCGGGGGAGTCAGCTCAATTCTGCAGTTTAAAGGAAAAAAAACTGTCTTGAATCATTAAAAAATACTAGAGCAGTGCCTTTGAACATGAAAAAATATTTTATTTGAGAAGCACCATAAGAAATAGAATAGTTTCACCCAGAACCTTTCTTGTGTGAGGCAACAGTTGTCAAACTACATTTTTAAATTTGAAAAATATGTTAAATTAACTGAAATATAAACAAAAATATGTAAATATTCCAAGTCATACTTTGAATATTACTATATTAGTACATTGTCACACAAAATTGAAGTTAAATTCAATAATATTTGTCAGTGGAACAATCATGATATATATTATTGAAGACTTACATTCTCCAGAAAGTTATAAATTCAACAGCTCATTAATGAAAGATTTAATTACTAGAAATTACTGTTCACATGACTTAATCCTCCCAAAATAAGCTAAGTTACCAGAACTTTATTTAGATATTCTGCCAAGATTTACACTGAATCAGTACAGCCACGATCTTTTTGCATTGATCGCTTTGCCAAGATCTCTTGGGGTCTCTATCTGGTGTCACAGCCAGATGCCAGGACAAGCAGAGTGGGAGTATTTCATTTTCTCCACTGTGTCAGGACATCTTTGCACTACAAACCCACTTCTTTATATAACTCAGTTTGCACAATCCTTGTGTTTGGCCAATGGAAGTCAGACTGCATCCAGCTGGTGAATATTGGATCTTGTGTTTTATTACCAGTCACATAACGGGTGTGTGCACGTAAGACTTCTTTTAAATCACTGACTGATTCACCTGAGCACCGATTTCACTTCATAAACATCTGCCAATGAGTCGAGTTAGTGTGTGTGTGTGTGTGTGTGTGTGTGTGTGTGTGTGTGTGTGTGCGTGCGTGCGTGCGTGTGTGCATCATTAATTAGATATAATATGAAAATGAGGTTTGTGAACAGTAAGGAATCGTTTCATTTCTTGACTGATATTACGCAGAGAAAACTCTGCATCCAAGGTGGAAGTACTCACAGGCGTGTGTGACAGAGAAACTGTTGGAGGACTCCAGGTTGTCGACATTGTAATTGAGGTGGAAGGGTTTCTCCGTCGCATTCTGGTTGGTGTTATACAGCTGGACTGCAAACCTGAAGGCGCTGTGCTCCTGCACCGTGGAGCGCATGAACAGTCCGCCTACGAGAAATAAGATGGTACACAAATCAGCACCGTGTTAGTACATCCAACACACACGCCGAATCTTCTCCCCGTCTTCGCAATATGACTTATTTCCAGAGTTAGGGGAGTGCCAAAAAAAATACGCATTATCGCGCAAACGGCCGGCCCAGCTAATTTGAAGGAAAAACATCCAAATAAACGTGTTGCCATTCACTAAACACTGAAGATAATGGAAAAACTTGGGATTTGATCATTTGAACTCCCATTTTTTTATCAAACCGCCAAAAGAAAGAAAGACGCACATGATCCAGGAGATACATTCGGGCTTGATGAGAAGTAAAACTTGGAAATAAATCACGCAAATAACCAAAAACCAGTTGGACTTACAGAAACGTGTCCTATTTAGACTGAGTGAACAAAGAAATGCAGCATCCACTACAACTTACCGATGTTGATTTGATTTGGAAAGCCAGCCAGCGAGTCCCTACCAAAATTCATTAAAACAAGCGCTGTCGCTATTGTGCAGTGCAACATTTTTCTCCGAGAAGTGGAATCAAGTCCTGGTCTGTGTGTGCCAGAGGTACAGCGAGGAGAACCATGTACACCGGCTTGTGTGGACAGAAATCCACAAGATGCGGCGGGTCTCTCTCACTTCACTGTGTGCACCCACGGTAAATGTGTGCCAGCGCAACTGCAGCGCCAGCCCTCTGCTGCTGCTGGAAACCTAAAGCCGCTGATTTATCTCAAAGATGGAGGAGGAGGAGAGGAGAGGCGAATCTCCACACCGCGGATAAGGACCATTGAAACAGGAGCAAGTGGAAAGAGAGGAGGGAGAGAGGGGCGTTTATCAAACTTGGTCTGACGTTGAATTATAACAAGTGCGCGCCCCCCTCCCCGCCTCCCCCCTCACGTCACTGCGGAGAGCGTGTGTGTGTGTGTGTGTGTGTGTGTGTGTGTGTGTGTGTGTGTGTGTGTGTGTGTGTGTGTGTGTGTGTGTGTGTGTGTGTATGCGTGCGTCTGTCTGTCTGTCTGTCTGTCTGTCTGTCTGTCTGTCTGTCTATCTATCTATGTACCTACCCATCCATCCATCCATCCATCCATCCATCCATCCAGTAGACCCACCCCAGCACTGTAATCTCAGGCTGTCCCCTGCAGGTGTTGGAGTGCAGAGACCATAGAGGTAGTGGCTAATGCACTGATTTATCACTTTTTAATCACTGGTTGCCAAGTGGTCCATAACTCATGCTCAGTATTAGTATTCTAATTGACTTACTTGTGATAAGTCATTACAGTTTCATTTTCGTTGGCAGCATGTGCAGCTGATGAAGGTATTGAGGGAGCAGCAACCTAATTTTAGGGACCATCATATTCTGGTGATGCATTTGGGGGTGTAGTTTCAGCGGTAAAATGAATGACAGTGGTATTAGTTTTTGTTTTTATTTCCTGTTGTGAATTATCCAAGTAATCTATGTTTGAAATAAAGGATTGATTTCACTTTTAATCAGAGACATTTCACTGTATTAATGTCACACAAATGACAACATTTTACTAGCACATGGTAGAAAAAGTACAGGCCAGCATATTATTGTCACTCTTCAAATATTTTCACACACCATGCTTGAAGTCTGAAAAAGTATTCCACTTGCCATCAGACTAAAATTATATGATGCGATACTTGAAGTTATCTTCAGTACTACTGTCATGCAATTTGTCCGACTGTCAGTCCGGCTGTATTAAGAGAGAATAAGACAGATAGTTATTTGAGTACTTCCATCATCAGTGTTTCGAGGAATGGGAATCACAGGCAATCCTGGTCTTTAGAACTCAGAAATGAAAGACTTTTATGTGATTCTACTTGGACCTTTGTGCCTGAATTAAGTGTAAAATACCTCAAACCTAATATTTTTCTACTTTATCAGTGCTTCTCTTTTATAACACTGAATCTCTACTTGTGTCATCTTAAAATAACAGTAGTGCTTGCAGCCTGAGCTGAATACAGCATCTTTAAGGTCTTGACAAGACCTAACAAATTCACAATGGTATTCAGGCTTGTTAGACTATAACTTATCATTTAAAGTATAATGTCTAGTCCATGCAGCATTCTGTGTAGGTATGTGATTTAAATAGTGAAATGTGGTTATTTACTTGCACAGTATGAATCAAAATTAAAATGGCAGGTGGAATGTCACTGTAATTAAACTTCACAAGAGGAGATAATTCCTAGATGATAGATATCAGTTCAGCCACTCAATAAATGATGCAATTAGTTTGGCATTTTTTGAATTCACAAGAGGTGTGTGGTCTGAGGCGAGCGACATGAAGTGTCTGATTTTACTGCAGTGGCGCAGCAGTTACTGCTGTCATCTCACCCGACGTTGGTTCCGTTTGAATGTGGACCTGGATCCTTTGAGTTTGCGTGTCCTCCCAGTGTTTGCTTTTGTTCCCTTTGGTTCTCTGGCTTCCTCCAAAAACATGCAACATTCACAGCTTTAAAATGCCCCTACGGGCTAATGATTGTTTGTCTCTCCTCTCCCGCCTTTTCAGTTGAATTGAGAGAGGATCGGCTTCAGCATCTCCTCACTACCCTGTAAAGGATGAGTGGGCCTTGAAAATGTATGGATGGGAATGTAACACAAAACATGCAAAGTATAAAGATGCCATATTAATCATACTTTACCCTCTCCCTCTTAATCATTTGGTGTGATGTAGAATGTACGGCCGTGACTATGACTACTGCAGCTGATCACTGATTCCCAAGGATGACCTTCAGCATGTATTCTTCTTAAATATGTGACAGCATTTCAATAACCATTGGAAGACCTTCGTAATCGTGTTACCATTGTGATGCCTCTTACGCGCATCTTGGGCATTCTTCCCACTTCCCACCATGGCAAATGAGATCTGCTCAGGGAGTCTCTTGCTCTCTGTCTGATAATCAACCTCTTTAGTGAGATTCAATTGAGTGTAAATATCAGCAGGTCGTTTGAGAACTCCCTATGGAGTTTTAGCGTAAATCATATTTATGAGTTGTGGACCATATGGTGGGTGCGATTATTAGCAGCGTGTTGATATGGCTTCGCTCCAAGTTGTTAATACCAACAAGGTGATGGCAAACCATGACCTAAGAAGACACAGCACACACAAATGAAGCAGTTCTATGTTGGGTTTGGACGGTCGACTGCAACGCAACACAACATAAATCCATCAATTTGTATGTCAAAGAGCATGCACTAGTATTTGTCAATGCCAATTAATCAATGTCTGTGAACATAACCTTGTTTTATATATATAGAATTTCCTTGTTATAACCACAGACTTATGCACACAAGTTGACAGCCTGGGGGGACAGAGTGGCCTAAATATGGGTGCATCCAGGGTTAGACGTAGCCCTGTTAACAGAGCACACAGTTGCAATCAGACGCATCAACCATCAGTAATTGATTCATCGGAAGGGAAACTCAGTCATGTGATAATTTTTTGAACAAATAA